>NC_142785.1:10434377-10694377 GCF_988280905.1 Pimephales promelas
TACTAATAGTAGAAAGACCCCGTCTCGGTGAACCCTCTCCAGAACTCCTGGGAGCAGAGCAATCGGGGGAAATGCGTACAGGGGTGACCTCGGCCACTCCTGTACCATCGCATCCAACCCCAGAGGGGCTGGTGGATACAGAGAAACCACAGCATGCAGTGTCTCAGTCCCTGGATTCAAATAGGCCTACCTCGGTATGACCGAAATGACTCCATAGGAGCTCCACCACCTCGGGGTGGAGTCTCCACTCCCCGGGCCTCGGCCCCTGCCTCGACAGGATGTCTGCTCCCCGATTTAAATACCCTGGGATATATAATCGCCAAAGAAAGAAGCTTCCCCTGGGCCCACAGAAGGATCTGGCGCTAGCCTGAATAATGGACATGAGCGCAGACCCCCTTGATGGTCTATAAAAAGACCACCGATGTGCTGTCTGACCGGACAAGAACATGGTGACCCCTCAGGTCTGGGAGAAAGTCCACAGACCCCGGGCCGAACGACCACTCATGATCGCCCCCAGCCCGTGAGGGAGGCGTATATCGTTAGCTTCTTTGGAACAATGAAGTAACGGCTGTAATACCCCAACTCTCTGTCGTGGGGAAGAACTCGTTCTATCGCCCCCTTCAGTAACAGAGCTTTCACCTCTTGTTCCATGACCAGAGCCTGCTCGGGGGATACCACTGTAGGCAAAATCCCCCGAAAACGAGGCGGACGTGACCTGAACTGGATCGCGTACCCGCGTTCGATAGTCTGCAGGACCCATCGAGATATATTTGGAAGACTTTCCCATTCTGCCAGAAATTCCACTAAGGGTACCAGTCTCTCGAGACTGGCCTCTGGAGTAATTATAGAGACAGAAACAGTGCCCTGTGACCGCGCACAGGCAGGGTTTAACGACTGTTTTGTATCGCTCCTCGGAGCAAACGAGCTTCCCTCGGGAAACCACTCGCTAGGACCGTCTGCGCCCACCCTCACAGGCAGGTTCAGCAAAACGGGTCCCTGCAGACCCCCCTGGTGGTTTATGTAAGAGACCACAGACATGTTGTCTGACCGGACAAGTACATGATGATCTCTAAGGTCTGGGAGAAAGTGTTTCAGAGCCTGAAACACCGCCATCATCTCTAGACAATTTATATGCCATCGGAGATGATGGTCTTGCCACAGCCCGCGGGCCGAGCGACCGCTCCCCAGCCCGTGAGAGAGGCATCCGTCGTCACCGTTACCCGGCGACACGGGGCTCCCAGCGCAGGTCCCAGGGACAGGAACCAAGGTTCTTTCCACATAGCCAGGGCACGGAGACCACGTCGCGTGACCTTGATCTTGCGGAGCGCCTTTCCCCTCGGGGAGAACCCCTTGGTCCTGAGCCACCACTGTAGTGGTCTCATGTACAGCAGGCCGCACGGTAAAGGCCCTTTCACACTGAACGCGATTTTGACGCGCGAATGATTCGCGCGATGGTTTTATTTTTTGATCAGCTGTTTGTGTAATGAGTGCTTCCACACCGAACGCGAATCTGCTGCGGCGAAAAAACGACTTTTATTTTTTTCGCTTCGATGTCGATTTTTGAGGCGAAAGAAAAGGCTTCAGCCAATCATATACAGGGAAACAAAGGTGACGTGACCGCAGCAATGACGGACGGACCTTCTGATTGCTTGTGTGTCGAGTCTGTGAATGAATATCTGAAACAAGGACTGGTGGGACGTTGTGCTCGTTCGTTCGTATCGAGCCCAACCGGGTGTTTACAAGGCTTTTCAGTCCATTTGAGCCTTCAATCTGTTTACTAAAAGTGTTTATTTGATTGCATGTAAACACCTGATGAATGGGACAGCTCACCTTCTGCCATATGTTTCTAGCTCCGGTAGTGGGTGCCCCAAACCTTCTTTTCTGCTTTTAAATAAAATAAAAAGCTTGTCTTCACTGGATGATAATGATAGTGATGAAGAAGCTATGTTCCACGTCCCGCAAGTCATAGCACTGTACCGCATTTTTTTGTCTGCATCCTTTTATTTAATCGTCCTTTAAATAACAATTCTACAATTTAAAAAAAATGTAATAAGAAAACATAGAAAATGCACAGCACAGACGTTAATGGAGCCATCACAAACAAACAAACTCTTCGTGGAGAGAGTGTTTGCTCTGATGAATGCTGCGTGGACAAGGAACCAGGCAACTGTGGACCTAAAGTGAACTGGTGAAAGTGAGCTCCACCTGCCAGTAGTGCGAGTTACTGACATGCACATAATTAAAAAGAAGGTCCAATCGAAGCTGCCAGATCATCAGACAAACAATATAAATTCAAAATGCACTGATCGAATCCGGTAAGAACGCATTCATCTTTATCTTTCCTAATGGACGTATGTGCTTATTTGAAATGTGCTATTTAGAGATTGGGATTTTTTTTTTTATAAAGCCTATTAAAGCATCATGTTAACATCACTGCAAAAAGACATCTAATATAAAATCTATATTTATTCACCTATAGGCTATAATAATAAGTATAGAGTAGCCTACGTTTTCTGATGAAAATCAGGTCTGCTTTCATCGGCGCGAATGTTTTGGAATGTTGAAGTTCTGAACGTCGCAAATTCGCGTCGCGGCTGATGTGAATGGTTTTGACGCGAAATATTCTCACGCGAACTATTCGCTTTTTCGTTTCGCTTTTCCGTTACGCATCCGGTGTGAAAGGGCCTTAACACGTTGGATGCTGCTGCCATCAGACCCAGAATTCTCTGGAATTCCTTTACAGTGAGTGACTGGCCTAGCTTCACTTGCTTGACAGTCGAGATAATCGAGGCTATACAAGCCAGCGACAGACGTGCCTGCATCGTCGTCGAATCCCATACCACGCCTAGAAAAGTGGTCCGCTGAACTGGCGAAAGCACACTCTTCTTGGCGTTGAGTCTCAACCCCAACCTTCTGATGTGGGCGAGGACGGCAATCTCGATGCCGAATCGCCTGATGCTCCGATTGAGCCAGAATCAACCAATCGTCGATGTAATTTGAAATGCGAATGCCCTGGAGACGCAGCGGGGCCAAGGCCGCGTCCATGCATTTCGTGAAGGTTCGAGGAGATAACGCTAGGCCGAATGGAAGGACCCGATATTGGTACGCTTCGCCCCCAAAAGCGAACCTCAGGAACTTCCGATGTTGCGGAAGGATGGAGATATGGAAGTACGCGAGAGTCAGCCTTTTGAGCTTCCCTACTGACCAATTTAAGAGGCGCAGGTCTAAAATCGGACGCAGCCTCCCATCCTTCTTTGGAACAATGAAGTACCGGCTGTAATACCCCAGCTCTCTGTCGGGAGAAGGAACTCGTTCTATCGCCCCCTTCAGTAGCAGAGCTTTCACTTCTTGTTCCATAACCAGAGCCTGCTCGGGGGTCACCACTGTGGGCAAAACCCCCCGAAAACGAGGTGGACGCGACCTGAACTGGATCGCGTACCCGCATTCGATAGTCTGCAGGACCCAACGAGATATATTTGGAAGACTTCCCCATTCTACCAGAAATTCTACTAAGGGTACCAGTCTCTCGAGACTGGCCTCTGGAGTAGTTTTTAAAACAGAAACAGCGCCCTGTGACCGCGCACAGGCAGGGTTTTAACGACCGTTCTGTATCGCTCCTCGAAGCAAACGAGCGTCCCTCGGGAAATCGCTCGCTGGGACCGTCTGCACCCCCCATTACAGGCAGGGTTGGCAGAACGAACCCCTGAGGGCACCGAGAGAGAGCGGGCGCCGGATACAGCGGCGAACACCTCTGTCTCACGGTGGGGACCACCCTCAGTAGCCTGACACCAGTGGCGTCAGGACTTCTTCGACGAAACCTTCCTGGCGACAGTAACCGTCCTCAGATCGGTTCTATCCCGGGAAGACCTCGCCTGAGAACGCCGCGTCTCAGCCCAGTTTTGCTGGGGAGGAGCTTCCACAGAACCACCAAAAAGACCTTCGGTCGACAGCGGCGCATCCAGGAGAAAAGCTTTATCTTTCTCCTTCATATTAGCCAGATTTAGCCACAGATGCCTCTCCGTGGCCACCAGGGCTGCCATAGAGCGGCCGACTGATCTGGCCGTCTCCTTGGTGGCACGGAGAGAAATATCTGCTGCCTGACGCAGCTCATTAACGCTGAATAAGCTTTGCCCACCAAAACCGAAGTATTTCTGAGTGGCTTGGTTTTTTTTTTTTTTTTTTTTTTTGGGCAACGCCGGTGTTTTAAAAGACGATGCCGTCTCAGGAGAAAGATGGCTAGCCAAAACTTCCTCCATCCTCGGCATCGCCCCATAACCGTGTCTCCTAGACCCAGCAATATTAGCATACATAGAGGTCTGGTGTGTCAAAATTCTAGCTGACACTGGTTTGTTCCACGATCTACACACCTCGGTGTGTAGATCGGGAAAGAAGGGCAAACACCGGCGTGGAGGTAGTGAGTGTGATTTTAAAAATCTCTCATCCATTTTACTCTTCACTCTCGACTCTTGTTTCTCAACTGGCCATTCAATGCTTAATTTTTCCACAGCCCGAGTCAAAACCTCCATCAGCTCTACATTCGCGGGAGACTGGGATGGCGAGTCCCCGATCTCCACTGAGTCCATAGACTCTGCATCCACACTTTCAATATCCAGCTCCTCAGAACTGGATAATTGAAGTGATGGCGCCTCAGCCCGGGCAGGAGAAACCGCAACGCGGACCCCCGCAGCGAGATCTGAGGCACTGGATCTACCAGGTAAGGGCAGAGAAAGGGCGGGGCCCGTCTCAATCCCCGCTGATAGATCCATCTGCGATCCCCACGACGCAAGCCTTCGCTGTGCCTCGGCAGCAGCGGGACCCGAGCCGCGGGGAGCGCGCACCGAACCACTCTCCTCGAAGAGTGCCCGGCGGGAGCGAAGTGTCTTCATGGGCAGACACTCGCAGTGCTCACAGCCGGCCCCCTCGAGAGCCGACTGAGCATGCTGCACTCCCAAACAAACAACACACAGATCGTGTGTATCCCCACCCGTGATGAAGCGAGGGCAGGGACGAACACACTTTCTGAAATTCTGCTGTTGTTTGCTCGCCATATCAATATATATATATATACATACAATTTTAGACAGACAGACAAAATTCATACACAGAGCGCTTGTGAAGACTCAGAAGCTGTTGCGCTTGTGTTTCGGGGATGCTTTATAGTTTCCTGGTCGATACGTCACCCCGCCTTTGACGTTCCGTCTCGCCATTGGACAGATTTCATACGTGCTTCATGACTCATCACGCAGAGGCGTTCCCACGGCGTTTACACGCAGCTCGAAGTTCCCTGAATGGGAACTGTTATTTAAAGGGATCATGGAATTGAGAATCAATCAGAGATCATATGGAGAATCAGAAATCAGGAGAACACTTCACATCCGTGCTGTATGGTGGGTGTAGTTGCTTAAGTTCAGAATCAAAGTCGGAAAAAGCTTTAATTATAGTGTGCTTGTACAAACAGGGAATCTACCTTGGTTTTGAATCTTGCAGTGCACACATATAAATACAACAAAAAGACACAATCAATTTTAAGAATAAAACATAGGTTTAGGCAGAAAAAAAAACATTTACAGTTTTGTAGATAATATGAATTTACATAGATATTGCACTAACCCTTCAAAGTCTAAGGGGTTTTAAGTTCACCTGGCACGATGTATGGCTTCTGGAATGGTCAATTTTCATAGCAGAGTAAATAGAGACATATTTCTGGATTCTGTAGATTCTCAGCTACAATATGCATTGACAATACACTTTTTGAGACAATCAGATTAATGCACATGCGCAGTACCGTTTGTTTATGTTGTCACTGCTGAAAGCGTCTATATGAGTCTTCAACAGAAAATAGAGTATTTTGAAAAAACAAAAATCAGGGGGAGAAACAGAACTTGACTAGGAAAAAATTGCACTAGAAATAGAGTTGCTTCAAAATAAACTTCAGAGTAAAATCACACAGAGTACTATTGCTGACCTTGCATAATATCTTTTAAAAAGCTGACTGAATAACTGGCTTTTCTTTAAAAAGAACTATTGAAATAAAACTCTAAGCAAATAGAGTTTTGCAAATTTGTCTTGTCTTTTATTTTAGGCTTAATTAAACATTTTTTTTTCTTTTTCTGATGTTGGCAGTGTTGTGTAATATGGCACATGCAATGTCTCAGGCCCTGTCAGGTGCAAGTGCAACCCTCAGGCTTTGAAAAAGACCCTGAAATCAGACCTCAGACCCTGAAACCTTCCCTTTAGTTGGCCAAAGCTCATTTCATTGTGTGCCCTAGAGCTGCATTGTAACTGGTCTGGGGTTTGGGTCAGGGAATGGGGTCATAAAACACCTGTCAGGATCCTGTTGTAATCACCTGTTTAATGGAAAAATGCAGTTCTCAGCGTAAGTGTATTTGATATTTATAATTTTCCTTACCATGTTCAAATAATGTTCATAAATGTGAATCTCTTAAAATTCTTGAGTCATGCACAGATCCTGGCCATTTTGCTTTCACACTGATTTGTGATATGTCACACACCATCTAAAAGATTTTACTCAGTCAAATGCCTTTTTAAAAAAGTGGATTTTTAAAAAAGTGGATTAATATTCCAACTCTGGAATATTAAAAATTGTAATAGTAATTTGGCTGCACTGTATAAGCCCCCTTTCTGCTAACAAAATCTCTTCATTGAGGCCTTGATGGGAACATGTGTGTAGTCTACAGTCTATTAGCCTGGTTCAACCAGACTCTAGTTCATTTCATTTCCACATAGGGTGCTTCTCATTTCTTATTTGTGCATCCTCGTTTCCTTTCCTTGCTTCCTTTCATTGCATCTCAGCTCCACCCCCTGTAGGACGTGAGGGAAGGAAGCGAGGAAAGGAAAGGAGGACAGAGGAATCGAATAAAAGCTTTTTTATATACATTGGAATACTTGATCACTCGAGTGTCACTCCACAGTGTCATCAGCAGCGCTAAAAGGATCTGCCCTTATGATGTTGAAGTTTGGTTATTTAATAAATTCATAATAAAGTTTAACATACAGGTAGATGGTGAAACCTGCAGGGCATTTCTGCCTGTCGCACCTCCACCGGTGCCTAAGAGATTGAGGTGTACTGCAGGTGTACATGCTGTGGAACACTACAAAGGGCATTACTGGGTCATCAGCTGGGGACCACCAGTCACGGATGTTTCGCTCCTTTAACCCCAGTACATCTCATGGTGGCGGAGCGATGGCAGGGATTTCTCCCTGCCACCCCCTGCTGATGCCCTAGATGGAGACTGGACCCCAATTCTTTGCCTTCCTTTTCAGCCACAGCCAGTAACTTCCTCTTTCAGCCTCTTCTGCCAGCTCTTTCATGGCTTTCCGGTGCCTTATACCTGTTGCACCCATGTCGCGGAGCAGGCGAGAGGTTGAGGAGCCCACGAACCCCCGGCACCCCACCTCCACAGGGTATGTGACTGCCCTCCAACCAGCCTCCCTGCACTCTGCAGCCAGATCAGAGTATTTGGCCCGCTTCCGCTCATGGGCAGCTTCAAGTCCTCCTTCCCATGGGACTGTGAGCTCCACCATCAGGACCACCTTGCAAGCAGCAGACCACAGCACCAGATCTGGACGCAACGACGTTTCCACTATCTCCCTGGGAAACTGGAGCTGCTTCCCAAGGTCGACTGCTCCACCCCTTGCCCGGTGTAAGGAGTCTTCCTGTGTCCTTCCGGTGGTGGGTGTTACCCCTCTCCCCAGCCCTCGCAAACTGGATGGAATGTGCGGTTAGGGCCGGGGGCCTGCTATTCGCTTCCTGCCTACATGTTTCCACTACCTCAGCGAGCTTCTTCAGCACCAGGTCGTGCCTCCACCTGTAGCGCCCTTGTGCCAACGCTGTTTTGCAGCCAGACATGATGTGTTGGAAGCTCGCATTAGCAGTGCTGCACAGGAAGCAAGATTCCTCATTGCCGAACCATCGGTGGAGGTTGCGGGGGCAAGGTAAGGTGTCATATGCTGCTCTGACAAGAAAACTTAGCCTGGCCTGTGGAATCTTCCATACATCAGACCAAGCCAGCTGCCTGTCTAGAACGCCTTCCCACGATAGCCAGCCTCCCTGTTGGCCCTGGGACACTGCTTTGATGGTAAGCCTCTCGTGTTCAGCTCTCATCACCTCTGCTGCCACCATTGCCTTCCTCTCTTCTTTGGATGCATTCGACCAGAAGAGGGGGGCCTGTCCCCACCCGACGCCTGCCCGGCCGTCCTGTACTCTGCCAAGCACCTCCCTGTGTTGCAGCCTACTTATTGCCAGGTCCACTTCCTCCTTGGCCCTCCATTTCCTCCCGGTTAGAACCTGGGCATCCGCAGCTCTCACCAGAGGGTCAGTGGACTCTCTTAGTTCCATGATCAACCGCACCTTCTCCTGTTTATATCCCCCGCTGATGGAACGTAGGGGCAGCTGAAGCTTGGTCTTGCCAAAGAGACCTACATCAGAAAGGCATCTTGGTAGCCCGAGCCATTTCCTTATGTACGAGTTTGCCAAACTATCCAACTTGCTCACTGTGGAGGAGGGAACTTCACTCATCTTGAGTGGCCACATTATTCTTTGGTACAGCGTGAATTGGTAACACCACACCTTGTATTTGCCTGGGAGCTGACTGAGGTTGATCCTGGCGAGGCCATCTGCCAACTGCTTCTTCACGGCGTTCCCCATCTGTTTATCGTAAGGTCTGCAGAGTAAGTTCGGCCGAGGCTCCGAACAGGCTGGCTTGACAACAAGGGGATTTCCTCACCGCCAGCGCTAAAGATGGTGCGGTCACTCCTGACCCCTTTCTGAAGGGACAAGCTTCGTGACTTTGAGGGTTTGATTCTCATTCTTGCCCACTCCACAAGTTCGTCAAACCTCTTGAGCAGTCTCACAGTGTATGGAGCTGTCTGGAGAATGGTGGTAACGTCATCCATGTACCCTCTCAGTGGAGGTAGCCTTTGGCCTGATGGCAACTTCACTCCTCCAACCACCTGCCTTGCCCCAATGAGGATGATCTCAAATGCTGCTACAAACAAAATTGGGGAGATTAAGCACCCCATGGCAATGCCAACTTCAAGTCGTTGCCACTTTGTGGTGAAGTCTTCGTGTGTGCAGCATATCTGGATGTCCTCAAAGTATCTGGATATCAATCAATAAATAATAATAAAGATAGACTATACTGTTGAAATATCTGAGATGTGTGGTTTATATAAACTGCAAAGGTAAAGTATAAATTAAAATGATTGTGACCGATGTGAAGGGGGAGGAGAATTGACACGTGCGTCACGTTTAGTCAATATAACAGTTCCGCGTAGGATGCACCTGTGTATCCTCGCTTATGACTCCTCAGGAAGCCTCCTCACTCCTCGATCCTCGACTCCTCACGGTGCAATTAGAGAATTGAGATGTCCTTCAAGATGGCTGAGCTCGATCGGTTTCCGGGTCATAGGAGGGAGGACGGAGGAGCGAGGAGACGAGGAGGGATATTGAGAAGCACCCATAGAGTCTGGAACCGCTCCATTGAAAAACGTTTCCTTCCTTGTTGGCGGGTTCACTATTAAGGTTCAAATCTATTGGATCTGCCCAAAGTCACTCACGATCTGCCATAGCCAATTGCTAACGGGGTGTCGTTAAACACAAGGAACCGTGCTTACTCACATTTGAAAACCGCTGATCTCCGCGATGTTGATATTGACGTATCCTCGCGTGGCCTCCTGGGATAGATGAGTATCATGAGTACCCATCGGACAGCACTTTTAAAAAATCTGGGCGGAGCAGTAAGCCATCCGGGAACTTCTCGCCTACTCTTTTATGAATACTGATATTTCGAACGTACTGTTTTCGCCTACTATAGACGAATCCGGCGAAACTACCGGAAGTAAGCGGGGCGCCATTACTGAGCTGTTGCTGGGTAGCGTTGCGCCATTGCCTCCTATTGTTTTAGTTGCAACTTGCGTCCACTGGAATAAACAGCCCGCGATTTACGACTGTCACTAACGTTACACCGTTATCCCTTGTATAATGTCGAGTGGGTAAACAGTTTCCGTTATAAATTGTTTTAATGGTGGCAGTAAAATTTCAATTTTGAAGAGAAAACACTGTGAATACCCCGGGTCGACTGCCCGTCTGGTGCCGTACGGTTTACAGATTTCCTGGGCGAGTACAAGACGTGGACATTCGCGTATAATAACAATTATTTAATGACATAAGTAAAAAAAATATAATAAATATGTGATATAGTGATCAGCAAAATCTCATCTCTTGCTGTTTTTTCTATTCAATTAACATGCTATGGTCATTAAATGGCTTTCCTGAGCTAAATGTAACATTATGTGACATAATTGTTTTCCTGCTGTTATACTGACCTCTTTCCATGGTTTAAAAACACTAATTGGTCGATATTATGTATACTTTCTAGCTGTAACGTTACCTTACGTTACAGCTAGAAACAGGCATTTTCACATTGCCTGTTGCAATGTGAAAATGAGATAAATAATGGACACAAATGAAAAACATGAATTTGTTTATTTGATTTCATTAATTTATTTATTTATTGTTGCCAAATGGACAGATCTTTTTATAGTTTCCTCGTTAGCAAACGTTAGCCTAGCTAGCCTGCCAAGCTATTTTCATAAATAACGTTAATCTGTAAGATCGTTTGTACCTTCATCTGTGACTGGAGGCCACTGCAGTCACAGATCAAACCAACAAGTCATTCTGCCTGGCTGTAGCTGTCATCGAGGGTGAGTTCGCGTTATCACCGAGGTTTGTTTACATACCGGTGCATATGTCTATACGCCTGTGTAACAGCTCAGTAATGGCGTCGCCCCAAGATGGCAGCCTACACAGAACGCTCGTCGGATTCGTCTATATAGTAGGAAAGTATTGGAACGCACTTAAGTCAGGCAGGTCAGACCCATAGACTGTAAAAAAATATGGACGTAGTGTCCGTGACGTCACCCATAGGTTCTTCTTCTTCTTCTTCTTCGTTTTATGGCAGATCACCCATAGGTTTCTGAAGAGCGTTTTTGAAGACTAAAGTGGGTGGGGCCGGCCGTCACCATCTTGGCAGTGCGTCACCTCTCGTCACTACCGGATAAATTAAAATGGGCAAAGAGGCGGGACGCGGGTGGAGCTGAGGTGCTAATGCTATGCTACTGCCGCTGAATTGACAGCTGATTGAAAAAGTAAAGCCAATGGTTAAAGTTCATGTTTTGCCCTTCGAAATATTATAATAGTTAAGACGTAACTAAAAGTGAGACTATTTACTTTACTTTTTTATCAACTTTATTAATCTCACAAGGGGCAATTAGTTAAGAGCATGTATACAAATACATTAACACAGATCACACACATTTCTCACAACATACAAGCAGTCAACTATGTGCATCGTGATGCATTATTCTGCTAGTTAAAAATGTATTAATTACTTACAATATTGCTCTAAGCTTGTGCATGTGACAGTGATTCAAGGCAAGCACACATGTCAGTCAGCATCTCACGTCAAGTTCGTAAAGAGCTTTAATTCAGTGCATTTTACAATCTGATTTTGGCTGCCTCTCAGTTTCTCAGATGGGTCAAACCAAAGATATTACCTCAGAACTTCAAGTAAATGAACTAGAAATCCGCGCTCATTCAAGGGTGTGCATCTATTGCATGGACAGAGAGAAAGCACTGAAATCATCAGACATCCATTAGTGCATGCGAGGGAAACAGCTGCTGGTTGAAACACGGCGCTGGTTGTTCTCTCCATACTCAACACGACGGAATCCAACAGCACGGGCGAAGGTAAAATACATGTATTAAATTGTATGAAATAATCCCGGAAAAAGCAGAAACACGGCTGAGGGTGACGCTAACAGAGAGCAGACAAACGACTAGCAGTGAAAGCGGCCGCAAGAATCCACCTGTCACTCAAGTGGCCACGCCCTTAATTATGCAGAACTTTAAGGCTTAAATATAATTTAAACAGATGAGTTGTAAAAAAATTCACCCCCCTCACAGTTGTCATGAAGGGAAAAATGAGCTCTATAGACCAAAGCCACTTTTTGCTCCAGGCTGTAAACATGTTTTTTCTGCTGTAAAGTTGGGCATTTTAACATGGGGGAGATACAGATTTGACTCGCTTCTGCAGCCTGCCTCAAGCGGCCACTCGATAAATTGCAGTTTAATTCACTTCCGTGTTGGCTTCAAGAGACGGGGAGGTTGCCGCTTAGACCAGTGGTTCTCAAACTTTTTCAGGAGGAGGCCCCCTTGTGTAGGGTGAATCCTTTTGTGGCCCCCCAAAAGAAAACTCATAATGAAAACATCCTCAAACGTACAATTTTACTTACAAATTTTAGATTGTACCAAAAACAAATTAATTTGTACAATGCTGGAACAACAGTTCT
Organism: Pimephales promelas; assembly: GCF_988280905.1. Classification (NCBI taxonomy): domain Eukaryota; kingdom Metazoa; phylum Chordata; class Actinopteri; order Cypriniformes; family Leuciscidae; genus Pimephales; species Pimephales promelas. The sequence continues at coordinate 10,446,750 of NC_142785.1, forward strand.
GTTTTTAGCTTTATGTCTTTGAATATACAAAATTAGTTAAATTGTACATTTCATTAAATATACAATTTTTTTTTTTTATAAAAAATGGTTTTGACAGTTAACAGTAATATTGTCTGAAAAGTGCAACAAAAGTATTGAATAGGCTACTGAACATTTGTGATGTTCATAGTAAAAGATAAACACTGAAAAATTAATTTGCTGATTGTAAAAAAGTGCATTAAACTTCTTACATTAAGGTAGTAAATGACAGTGGCTCAAGTTTGGTTTGCAAATTTGAACAGCAATCTGTTTTTTCAGCAAGAAACAAAAAAAAATTCTACTCTACTTAAAGAAATACTTTTTCAAATATAGAAGACATACAATTTTATACAAGTTTTACAATATAAAAGAAATCATGCAATACAGATTTCACATAGGACAATCCAAACTTACATACAGGTAAAATAATTTTTTTTAAATAATTTCATATTCTAGAATTTCTTTGCGGCCCCCTAGCGCCATCTAGTGGCCCCCCAGGGGGCCACGGCCCCCAGTTTGAGAACCGCTGGCTTAGACCCATTGGCATTAAATGACAGCTACCTGTATGAACGATATAGGTTCTCAAGAGATGGGATTGCATATATTTGTAGATTACCAAGCCCACAGATATGCAAATAATTATTATGTTTAATATGGTATAAACCATGACTGTGTAGCCTTTAAAATTTTCCACTGGCCCCTCAACTTTCTCCTTAGTTGAACAAACACACAGAAGTCAAAGAGTATTTAATGTGATTTGTCTTTATTCAGAGTGAATCTGCCTGTTAGGGGTGAAAACACACAAATAAATGTTGTGAATGATCAAAAAGATAATGTTTTTTTTTTCTTCTTTTCATTTTTTTTAAAAAAATGGTAGTTCTAGCTGTTGAATTTCCAGCTCCAACTTCCTCATCTTTAGTTTTTTATACTAGATGTCGATATCAGTTGCTTCCATTTGTTTAAGGCAGTATCATTTATACTCTCCTTTTATGTTTTCTGGGTTATGTAGCAACATTTAAGTTATTTCATTACTCTTGTCACATTGTTTTAATTTCTTAATACTCACTTTGTCACATGTGGTCCCAGACTGAGAGGGCTCTAGAAAAGTGTCAGCATCCTGAAAACACATTATGATCATTTTATCACACAAGTACACTTTTTAATATTCAATACAGTATAGCATGGATGGAACCTGTGAGTACCCCCTTCTTGAACACAGTCTCCTCATCCTCCTCAACTGATGGGCCTTCTCCCTGTGAGAGGGAGAAACTAATTAGCTTACATAACTGATTTAAAAAGGTCTCATACTCACAGGCAACATGTCTGGTGGATCCATAAAGCATACAGAATCTTGATAGAAAAAAAAAATGTATTTCTATTTTTTTTTTTTACGAAAATGCACCATTACAATAACACAAGTACCACATGACATTACTGCTATGATGTACTTAAGCCTACAATGCCTAAGGAAGGAGGAAATCAGTTAGTCATGAAGGAATAATGATAATAATACGCACACACACACACTTTTTATATACTCACTCCTTATACTACGTGATATCATTTTAGATGATGCTAAAAGTTCCTAAAAGTTAGGCTGGCTAGTATGGAGGGAGAGTCTGTTCTCCGGGTTACTTTGTGTTTGATTTGGGCTTGGCTTTTGTTATTTGGTTTAGATTTCTGATTTCTGTTACTGATACATTTACATCCATGCACCTGACAGACATTACAGATGACCATGTTTTCTTGTTTTTATATGTTTTAACATTTATGTTAATAAATGTTTATTTTTTGCAATCCAATCACTGTGTCCTCCATTTCATTTGCCACGGCTTTGAGCCGGTCGTGACACCATAGAAACCTTTCTTCCCCTTTCCCCTCATCTCGTTGACACCATCTCTTCCCCTCTGCTTCCTTTAATGGAAACTCTGCCTGTGAGATTACACAACACCATTACCATGTGGTTAGTGTCATCATGGCAGAGTAAATTAATGATTAAGAATTAAGAGAATCTTAGAGAATCTAATAGTTAAAATATTTGTTTACATGTTTTTCTCACCTCTGAACTGACATCATTTTAACAATTAATCTAATATATAATTAGTTCAGCAATAATCACCACTTCGTGTAATCTTGAGGACTATTGTTTAACTGATTGTGACAGATTGAATTTTGATTCATTTACATGCAATCCTTTAGCAGACACTTTTTTTCCAGTGTGCACTAGGAAAGAATTGCTTACGTAACATATTAGCTCATAGTCCATTACAAATGTACACAAATGTATTGAATCAGTAGTGAAAATCCCATTGTATGTCATAACTGGTTGGCAGAAAGCAATAATGATATATTTGTCTTTATGATAATATACATTGTCTTGTATAATCCATGGAAAGAAAGAGTGCAATACTGATATCAAGAGATGTTTTGGGTCACACAGACATAATATGTGATTAATTTGAATATACTCATGCTGTATGAAAGTTAAAGATGGTATTACATCATAATATAATATAATATAATATAATATAATATAATATAATATAATATAATATAATATAATATATCGTCATATTTTCTCTTGGCCATAGATGGCGCAAAAACTCATTTAATGAGTACAACAAACATTTAATGAGTAGCTATGCTACTCACACAAACATTTAATGAGTAGCTATGCTCTTCTTAACTTTGGCATTTTATCTGAATATCAACATGTGGGATTTAGTCATGAAAACCTGTTTGATTTATTTATCTAATTTTGTTCTCTGAAAAATAGTAATTTGTGACATATTATAATGATTTTTTTTTTCAAATCTGTTATTGAGGGATATGTTGACACTGTCATGTTTTTAGATTTGTGAAGTAATTTTTCTTATTATTCTGAAGTTAAAAGGTAAAATTAGATCCTTGGGGTGAAATGGCCTCTATATAAAAGTCTTGTGCTATTACACGTAGCTGTTTCTTAACTTATTCAACTTATTCTTAGCTTAAAAAAAATAACTTATATTTCTTAACACATTGGCTGATGATGACTGTCCCTCAAAAATCAAAGAAAAAACATTCAATCATATTTTACATACAGACTTGTGGTAAAAAAAACCCCCAAAAACAAACAAAAAACAACTCTGAGCAAACTATCTTAATAATCTTAAAAATAAGTTTAATTTACTATATCCAAATTATGCTTTAATAACCTCAGATTATGTATTGTTATCTGTTCATGATGTTTTAATTTTTCAAGTGAATGTAGTAAAAAGTGACTGTAGCAAAATAAAAATGACATTTTTCATTTAGGTAGTAATAAATGACTTGGAAATTGTTTATGATATTTTATATATGCTCATATATGAATGTACATGAACTACTAGTCTCTCGTATATAATGTCTAGTATAATTTATTAATGCACAGTCATCAATAACCTTATATGCTTTGACCCATAATTGGTCTGCGCTACGTCAATGTAAAAAAAAAGAGGAATTTCCCCTGCAGGATATATAAATTCTGAACATGATGGGGCTTTGTTACTGCTGGAGTCTGAAGACTTTGTACATTTTCTTTTTCATTGCTGTTGTTATAATGAACTTCCAGGGTAAGCCTTTTCATTTTTGAATTACACGAAATAATGATTCTAAAGAATTTTGTTTAATATACTGTTTTCAATAATATTTTCATTTGCTATACTATACCACTTTAATACGTTTAAAAGATTGATGTATTAAAAAATATAAATGAATAAGCGTTTAGATAGAATAAGTTATGTAACTACAGTAGTACAGTACAGTAAATTAGGTGCAATTATGTGAAATCATGATGTCCAGCCATGACTGAAGCATATGTGAGTGTTTGAACCATGAATGTGAGATCTGCGTCACAGTTACGCACTTCTAATTGCCTCTCTCTCTCTCTCTCTCTCTCTCTCTCTCTCTCTCTCTCTCTCTCTCTCTCTCTCTCTCTCTCTCCCTCTCCCTCTCCCTCTCTCCCTCTCTCCCTCCCTCCCTCCCTCCCTCCCTCCCTCCTCCAGTAGCTCTATTATTCACGTTAGTAGGAATCGTGGGATCTGCCCCTGTCTCTCAAAAACTGGACATTATGGATAAGGAAACTATTGAACAGGCACACAGTTTAATCAGCAAAATTCTTAAAGATATTCCTACAGTGCACACAGCCTGGATAAACAGCAAGGTAAGCACATCTGTTTCAGGGCTGTAACCCATTGAGGGGCATAAGAAGAGTAGTCAATCAATATGGGGGTTTCACTGATTGATTCTTGAACGTTTTCATTTTCGTTTTCATACACTTTTTAAAAAAAAAAAATACATGTGCATCGGCTTGTGGTTATCAGTAGGATAGTCTAGTGGCCAAAGATCTGGGCTGGCAATTGAATAGTTGTTCTTTGAACAACACATTGCGCCCTGGATTAAGCAATGAACTAAACTGCAAATAGCTATCAGTATATATAACTCTACAAATAGAAATTTGTTGGACGGGTTTGGATCACATTTAAATCCGACTGGCATCTCACCAAACACATACCATTCTCAGAATAACCTCATTTTGTAATAAATTTAAACTGAATTTAAAAATGTTTTATTGAAAATATGGAGTTTCTCAGAGTAACCAAGAGTGTAGTGTAGGACTGTGTTAGACGTTGTCCGACAAGCATAACATGTCCAAATAGTTTTGGGGCCTCTGTATGCAAATCTATTTTGCTCTGGCATGTCTGTGAGGTTTTAGTACGAATCCATGGTGTATTGACACAAGAACAAGATTTTTTTTTTCCTGTCGTGTTTAAACACGTCAAATGCTTTTCTTTTCTCTCAGAGTCTGACTTTGGGCAATAACTCAACTAGGCTGCAGCTGCAGTTCTTAAAGACACAAATGATACCCTCTGCCCCGGTTCTCCAGAACATCTCTAGTAACTTCAGTTTGGTGAGTTTCATTCCATTTTTTACATTGATTAATGCCATTTGCCAAGTCAATCATGTCTGTTGCTCTTCATCATGCTTAGCTAAGGCTAAGTAAATCCCTAACACTGTGTAGTACTGTAAACCTGCACCATTTGTGACTGTGGAATGACTATGTCTGCCGAATTCTTTTCTAGTTATTTGGAAGAATTCGTTATTTTGTTTTGAAGCCATTATCTGTGCCCCTCTGAGAAAGGTATTCAGTTTCTGGAGCATCCGATTGGGCAATTCCTTTTCTAAGCAATCAGATTTTTGTAAAATAATAATAATAATAATAATAATTCTAAATTAAACACATATTATTGAAGTACAGAAGCCCTGAACCGCAACGTAAAAAAAAATCTGTAAAAAAAAGAAAGAAAAAAATCTAGCATTTCAAAGATTTAGTCTAAACATTTCGAGATTGAAGTCGAAACAACACACAGTCTTCCACAGAAGTGTGTGCATTCATAACAGTGCGCGTCCACTGGGTGTGTGTGTAAAGAAATGCACTTGTGAAGTCGAACTGCCATGGATCAACACAAAATAGTAGCTTTTTACTTTTATCTGGGCTTTCAACAAAATTCTACACAGGTGCTAATCTACCAACAAGAATTACTATGGCGTTGCCCATAGACGAGTGCATAGACTCCGCCAGAGTACGTATCACAAACTGGTCCAAACTTTATGTGGCAGTGTTTTTGAGGTGTTTTCATGCTCGTCTAGGCAACACCATCTGGGTTGAGAACACAACAGTAACCGTTCTGTCTCCCTCTTCACTGTAAATATGCTCTGGATACATTTTAAGTGCATCACTCTGTATCCAATCATTTGGTCGGATCCCGTGATTTCCTCAGACGTAATTACCACTAATGGTGGTTAGGAGAGATTCTCTGTTATGATTGTAAAGTGCTTCGAGTGTAGGCCTAGTAGACATTTGAAAGCCCTATATAAATGCCTCATTCATTCATTCATTCATTCATTCATTCATTCATTCATTCATTCATTCATTCATTCATTCAGCTGGATATCTCCGTCCAGTCTGAAAAGTGTTTTCTGGGTTTTCCTAAAGGCTAAAGTCTATTCCGACGCAGTATATTTTATTACGTCCTGTAATGGTAGCCTAATGCTGGTATATTGGCACCTGTTGAATTTCGTTTTGTTGGGTTAAACAAACCACACATACAGTGTGAAACACTCGCTATGAACCATTATAAATGCCTGTGTGTGAAACAATGGCAAGCACACACGCAACTTCTATGGAAGACTGTATTCTCGTAGGCTACTGTTTCGACTTCAATCTTGAAATGTTTCGACTTTAATCTCTAAATGCTAGATTTTTTTTTTAAACGTTGCAGTTCAGGGCTTCCATATTGAAGTACATTTTACAAGAAAATACTATTTCAGTGTTTCTATTTCAAAATGTCCTGTTTTACTTTTTTCATGCCAATATTTTGATGTAGTTGTATTGTATAATAGTTGGAGAATAATTATTAGGCTTCTTTTATGGACTTCATGATGGCAGATTTTCAGAGGAACACAATTTAAAGACACATATAGCAGCATTGAAAGTTCCGAAAAATAAATTGTGAGATCTCTCCTTTATTGTCACAGGAAACCTGCTTTGCTCACATAGTGAAGGGACTGCAACTACATCTGAATCTCTTGAAAGAGATCAGCAATTCAACCATGCTGAACCAGACTGTGAATGAACTTCCGACTGAAATTCGAGACCTTCTGCTTCTAATCAAAAAGGTATGGAATTAGACTTGGTGACTGTTCTTCTGTTAACCCACAGAGGAAATTTATATGATTGTTTTGTACTACTATTTTGCAGTCTCAGTTCCTGAATTGCATGAGTGTTAGTCATGGCTTGATTTAGAAGCTTATTTCAAGCAGTGCTAAATTAAAATCATGTCTGGAATCATATTGCAGATAGCTCTTGGTAGATAGCTCTTAGCAGATAGCTCACAATCAAGTAGTGTGTTTAATCTAAAGTAATTTAAAACATCAACCTGATCTTATGAAAAGTCGTATTAAGATGGCAATGGTTCATATATTTATGTATTTTCACAGTTGCAGAAACAGGCGGGATTTGACCAGTCAAAGCAGGCATCAGACAAGCATCATGATCTGACCAAACACCTGACAAGTGAATACATGACTGAGGTGGCAGCCCACCTCATTCTGCAACAGCTTCAGGACTTCAGTAGTGATGTCCTCCGCAGTATCCTCAGTCTGATCTCCGATAAGTCCAGCTCAGAGAATACCAACACTGTGCAGCTCTGTGTAAAGCTCTGTGAGGTCTAGACCATTAAGCACAAAATGTACTTCAGTTTTAATGTAAACACTTAGTGACGACAAGGGTGAACTGGAAAGTTTATTCTTTGTCAAGTGTCTGCACTCTTTCTCTCCAGAACTGTGACCGATCAAAATTGTAGCCTTGTAGCACCGTTTTTTCCCCATACATTTTTCAGAAAATCTCAGTTTTGACAGGAGAGCGAGACTTGATTTCGTAATTTCATGGGTCCTTCAATGGAGTAGGCGTTTAGTTTGTCTGTTTTAAAAGGCTTATAGGTTAAAAATAAAATTCTCTATGGAGAAAATGAACCCGACATATGCACTCTATAGAGTAGCCTACGCAAAAACCAGGCGGCGCACACAGCACTGTACCCTGATGTACGTGTAAACTGAAGTATACTTTGCATACTTTGCTTGTCAAGCGCAAGTGACAAGCAAAACAACATCAATGTTTTCACAAATTCACTTTTTTTTTTAGTTTACACATAGGCGATAAAGTTTTAAAAAAAACGTGCACTTTGAAATTCCCGTTTTTTAAAGGTTGCGTTTTCAGACCCCCAAAATGCTGTTGTAGTGTAAAAGAACAGCCAAAACGCATAAAAAGTCTTCCGTTTTTAGTTGAAAAAGGTGTCGGGAAAATGGCCCCTAATTGGCTGTGTTTTTGTTGCATCATTCAGCATCTTTGCTTTCAAAGTAGTTGGATAATTTATTCATCACTGGAAACCTTCATGTTGCACCATGAGTTTTCTCAGTATTTTGTATTTTGTGCATTTATTATAATTTACTATTTATTTTATATTTCACTTCACATCTTATTTATTATTTATTAATTTAGCAATTTAATAGCTACCTTAAACTGCTGTATTTTTCACAATCTGCCTCAGAAAGCAACATTTAATTTAACTCAATATGTGAAATTACTTTTCAGTATTATATTTCTATACAAAGGTTATTTATTGAGCACATGACCATGTCTCATAAGTTGCTAAATGAGATCATGGTCATTGGATTGATCTCCTGATCTCTGTGAGAACTTACCTACTGCTTTTATTACTCATTTCATGTGATATTATGTTTTTGTTTTCTTACTAAAAGCACCCATACATGAAATTTCATTTTATTTTATGTATGGTTCAATTATATATTATTTATTTATTTAAGTGAAGAATACATGTTTTAAGAATACATTTATTTAGCCATTATGTCTATATGAAATGTTTGGAATATTTAAATATTTTATCAAAATAAAAGAAAAAACAATATTAAAAAGTTTGTGTTTTAAGTCATGCTAAATAACAAAGAAAGTGAGAAAAGATATTTTTCAGTTAGACATATTTTCTCTGTGTATTTTTCTGTAATTGAGATGTAATTTAGTCTTCTTTAGAGAGAAAACAATGAATTAAACATAATGATAACAACCTATTCAGTTATAGACAGGATAAAACACACCAAGGTGGTTATGTGGCCATGAAGCAACACATTGTTGTCGTGGCTGGCTGCACAGATCTAAGAATTAACTAAAACAATTTTGCAAAATAATATGGAACTGTAATGCTGGGACTACTTCAGCTGTGCATTTACTGAAAATAAAGAGTACAGGGTGCAACGGTTCCCATCTTTTTCATCTGCATTTGTTAAAGCATTATAATTCAAATAGGATTCATCTCGTAGCCATTTGGTTTGGTTCCAAACCAAACGGCTACGAGATGAATCCTATTTGAATCAATAAATGAATGATTTGAAGCACAATACTATTTGAAAATGGGACGAAAAGACAACAGTAAAATTCTGTGCACTTAACCGCTGTAATGAGGGATAGAAGAACTACAATCCTATGAAGCAGTGTGAATGACATGATTTATTCATACTGTAGTTGTTTATTATATATAAACAATATAATTTAGGTTTACTGCAAAATGTAAAGGCCTATAGAAGTATTTTAAGACTGAAGTATGAAGACTTTTCGTGCAATTTGTTCGATGCAGTTCACTGATTGGTGGAGCTTCTTTGCATAATCATGAGGACTGATTTTTCATAGGAATTCTGATGTTAAACTGATGTTAAGATTACCAGACATCCCAACCTGCAAGAATTCATTTCCGGGAGGTATATTTCAGTAACAGGATCTTGGGTGGGAGGGAGGTTGGGCTAACTTTCGCGTCTGCGAGGCACACTCGGTCTCTCCCTCTGTACAGTGCACGCGCAGCGCGCTATGTATGTTATGCGCGCAGTATGTCTCGCTCTAGATTCCGGGAGATTTGAACTAATTTGCGGGCATCAGGGAGACGCTATCAATATGCGGGAGACTCCCGGAACTTCCGGGAGACTTGGGATGTCTGGATTACGTTAAATAATGCAGACTGTTGGCTTCAACAAAAGAATACCTCTACAGTTAACTCTGGTAGTTTCTATTTGTTACCAAAAGTGAGGTGACAAACACTTGTGTGTATCAAACCATTTACAACTACTGTAGCTGAAATCCTTCAATAAATGCAAAAAATCTTCATCAGTCATGCCTCTCTTGACCCCATGTTGAGATCTGGGGAGTAAGATGTAGAGGCTTTGTGCTCGCTGTGTAAACCATGGTGTAAACATGACGGTTGTTGTATTTCTAGACCAGTGTTTCCCAACCCTGTTTCTGGAGACACACCAACACTACATATTTTCCAACTTGTCATAATCAAACACAGCTGAATCAACTCATCAGGAGTGTAGAGACTTTGGGGAGGGGAGCGAACCAAACACAACGGAACCTATGTGAGTTAACACCACATTCCGGAGTCACGGGATGACAAGGAAAACCCCAGATAAGTTTTTCTTTATGGCCGCAGGCCCAAAAGATAACTAAGGCACTAAACAGGAAGAACTGTCAATGTGTTAATGTTTTACTAAGACAAATCTGAGTCTAGAAAGGCCTGACCACCAAGAGGCCTGACCACCTTTGACCTCCCCCAACATCATCACTGTTGAGCCGGACAAAGACATAACAGACACCTTTCATGGAACATGAGAGTAACACAGATTTACACCCTTTACACATAAACGCACTTCAGAACAATTTTCAATGGACTTCTACTCAAACATTTAATTCTATGTTTGCTACTATTTCTGCAATCCATGTGTTGCGTTTGTTATGCTTAGATCACATATTAATCATGTAATTTGTTGTTAACTATTAACTCTTGTAATTGTTATACAACTATTAGAAGTATGAATGAAAAGGTATCGTGCTTCCTATCAAAAGAATGGTACACTTTTAATTCAAAAGATGGCTTGATTGAAATCTGTGTAAAATGCTCTGTTTTATGATTATAATAATCTTTTTAATGTTTTATCTGTGTTCTCTTGTTTCTCTGCTAAGTGCGGGAGAACCAGGCAGATCACAATATAGTGATACGCAAGAAGTTAGATCCACCTCCTAAAATTATGCCATTGTCCCATTGGCCAGAAGCTTCTGGGAGGTTGGACTGAGTTTTAAGTTAAAGATCCGAACAAAGGAGCAAGTCCTCATGTTTTGTTTTTCTGTTCAGTTTTCGTTCGTTCTGAGTTTGTTCAGTTTGTAACTGTTAAGTTCGTGCCTCCTCTCTAAAACAGCAAGAGAGTGTTCCTGTTCGCGCTTCTCTCTGAAACAAAGAGCGTGTTTGCACGCTTCTACATCGACTAGACCAAATTCGACCAGCAGACAAAATAACCCATCGAGACCGGGGTTAAAACAGCTCATTCAAGCCATCCAACTCGCCTTACTTTCATTTCTTTCCTTTATTTTATTTTTCGTAAGAGTCTCGTTTCAAAGTTAAGTTTGCTGCAAAGCTTCGTTTTAAACGGCTCTCCGCAACGCGCTTCGAACCGTAAGGACTCTCATTGCCTGCTAACGCCCACGTGACCGGCAAGCTCGGGATCTTCCATCCAGGCACTTCAAAGACAACCAGCCACGCGGACCCGGCCCGGGAAACCTCCTTCGACACAACGACAATAGGAATTCCCTAAGCCACGCAAAACAAGCAAGTACTCCAGACTCTAGCTGAACTGGTGCTTTAATGTAAATTGAATAACCTCTCAAAGAAACAAAGGTTTAAATTAATGCTTGGTGGTCCTTTCAGGTCTTGTCTTACGTGCATATAGAAAGTTTAAACTTTCTCTCTCCCTCTTTCCAACTCTCTCTTTTCCTCTGCGCCTTGTATGAATGTGTGTGTGTGTGTGTGTGATTATGTTTAGACCTTAGTTTTGTGTTTAGAATAGCTAATAAAGTCTTCCATATATTTGAAAAGATAATTTACCTTGTGTTGTGTTTGCACATTTAATGTCTTGTACTGTTCGATCTAAAGTTACCTTGCTAAGACATAGTGTTTCACTATAGATTTGGTATTTATATCCTTGCAAAGGTTATAATTACGGCCCGTTCAAATGAACTGTAAACAAGTAATTTGCTCGGTCCCATAGATTCATTGCAAATCAATGAATCATTCCCCTTTGAGCTAATTTGGCCTTCTGGCCCCCTTTAATACATTTTATGTATATTATTAAATGTTGCATTTGCTACAGGGGCCTTTCTTAGAAAGGAGGGAAACTCTGGGTTTTCCGTTTCAGAATGGGAGGTATGTCAAAGCCAAGAAAGCGGAGTAAGTCAAGCCCGTTTCTGAAAGAGGTAACTTATACTCGGTTACCATGGTAACTTACCATGGTAACATGTGAACCTAACCTGATCGGGAGCAGGTTTTCTTATGTAAACGGATGTTGATTTAAGAATCTTTTGATATTTTGACGGAAAACAAGACAATAATGCTAAGTAAGAAAAGCATTTTTTGCAGTGCAGTATATTCATTCATTGCACATTTTCATGCAATTGAAGGATGCCAGATGGAAGGATAGTCCGAGATATAGCCAATGCCATAACCATCACCACAGCTGTTAATACACACACATTCATCCACGTTTTCTACAGGCACGCTGGTGGCTAATGAGGCCTATACGAGACAGACAGGTCCTGCCGCACCAGCTGCAGGTAAAGGTCTGGTCCGGGATGGGGACACGGTTCTTTCTACTCCTTTTGTCCTCCATACTGGCCCTGCGGGCATCTTCAAAGAGGGAAGTGGCTTGATGGACTGTGCGTGGTCAGCACAACAGCTTTGTATACACTGACCTTTGTGTCTCTTTTTAGGTGGTTGTTGTTCCAGACATGTTCGTATAGTCAAATTTCCTTCTTGCCTGCGCAAAGAAGCTTTCAAGTGGTGTGCAGTGTGCACAGAACTGACCCCACCCTTTAAACCCGGGGTTCATCCGCCATGGCCTAGCAAGCTCGGACAGTGACAGCGAGGTCCTCGGGCTCTAGGTTTTACATCAGAGTTTCCCTCTCCTAGACAGAAGGCCTACCAAAGAAGAGATCTGCCTTCCCTGCTATTTCAGACCATAACTGGTAAGTGGCCAGTGACTCCGTCGTGGGAGTTCATTCGCCCAGTGATGTAGTGTAGACATCACCCCCTAACGCCCTTTAGCTCGCCAGCTAAAGCGGTGTACCGGGGTGTGGCACGAGGAGCCAGGCGTTAGAGTTTTAGAAGGTGGATAAGGACCAGTGCTTCTGTCCACTCAAAGATTTGAGTACAGCTACCAGAAAACAAAGGTACTACCTCTACCCAGAGCTCCCTACACCACACACACAAATTATTCACAATTTATTTGGTCAGCACTAATACAAACGCAACAGTTATTCTTTTTCCTCTTGGATTTTAATATTCTTCCAATATTGTGTGTCTCCTCTTCATCTCTCATTGGTGGTGCAGGTCCAGCCTATGCCTTTTTGCTGTTTGCCCAGTAGAAGTCAAATGTTAATTTCATTAGCCTAATTAAACATGTTATGATAATAAACATGTTAACATTAAACATGTTATGTAGGGATCCACATCCAGGGCACAAAGCTCCCATTCCACCACATCCCAAAGATGCTCTATTGGGTTGAGATCTGGAGACTGTGGGGGCCATTTTAGTACAGTGAACTCATTGTCATGTTCAAGAAACCAATTTGAAATGATTCGAGCTTTGTGACATGGTGCTGATGGAAGTAGCAATCAGAGGATGGGTACATGGTGGCCATAAAGGGATGGACATTGTCAGAAACAATGCTCAGGTAGGCTGTGGCATTTAAACGATGCCCAATTGACACTAAGGGGGCTAAAGTGTGCCAAGAAAACCATTACACCACCACCACCAACCTGCACAGTGGTAACAAGGCATGATGGATCCATGTTCTCATTCTGTTTACGCCAAATTCTGACTCTGAATGTCTCAACAGAAATTGAGACTCATCACACCAGGTAACATTTTTCCAGTCTTCAACTGTCCAATTTTGGTGAGCTCTTGCAAATTGTAGCCTCTTTATCCTATTTGTAGTGGAGATGAGTGGTACCCGGTGGAGTCTTCTGCTGTTGTAGCGCATCCGCCGCAAGGTTATGCATGTTGTGGCTTCACAAATTCTTTGCTGCATACCTTGGTTGTAACGAGTGGTTATTTGAGTCTTATACTACAGGGCTGTTAAATGCTTGATTCTGATTGGTTGAGAATGTTCTAAAGGTGTGCAATTATTTTCAGGAAAATGCACGGCTAAAGTAGTTTCAGGCAGGTTTGACTGCATTACAGTTCCATATTACTGTGCGTAGTTAACTGTGTAAGATATTATAGTTTGCTCCGATCCAACTTCCACTCCAATATAGATTATATTGAAATGTTCCTTCACTTAAAAGAGCTTATTTATCATAAAATCAATTCCTTGCAATCTTAAACGTATCACAGAGTCATGGTGAGTCACACCTATAGTGTGGGAGCGACGGCGGATATTCAAGAACCACCTTGATTAGGGAGTTTCTGAGAGATATTATCACCTTTAAACATTTGACCGTATCACTCTAACACTTGTATCGTTCTATTTACATTTAAAGACAGAGTTTGGAATAACAAAGACATAGACACCCGGAGGCACCACTTGTCTCGTTCTCTTCAATTTACATTTAAAGACAGAGTTTCAGCTCCACGCTGATAGAGAAGACGAATCTGTTTGTCTTGATTTACATTTAAGAGAAAGCTTAATTTACATGCTGAGGGGGAAAACAGATGTAATACTGTATAAAATGTTTGCGCTGGGATGAGTTCGGGGTTCATTCTGACGCCGGTGAACCCAAGGTGCTTCGTGTGCCTTGCCACTGCTATGCTGTAATAAACTTCATTTTTGAGATCTTCGAAGTCCACATCATTTTTTTTTACACTGGCGAGCCCAACGCAGTCTCAAAAAGTCATATAACCCAAAAAGTCATATAACTGAAGTTTTGGGACGTCTTTTGACCATACGTCAATATTCGCCTTTTTAGGGCCCCCTTAAACGTCGGTAGATGAGGTTATGGGATCCTAACTCTATCCCAGACCTAAACCTAACCCTAAACCTAACCCGTCACCTAACTGACGTTAAAGGTAAAGCGTCAGTTGTATGACGGCCCGGGATCGCCATCTACCGACGTTTAAGGGGGCCCTAAAAAGGCGGATATTGACGTATGGTCAAAATACATCCCAAGACGTCAGTTATATGACTTTTTGGGATAAGAATGTGTTGGCGAGCCACCCTTCCAGGAGGTTTCCAACAAAAAGCGGGGAAAAAGGTAAGAAAAAGCTGTTTTCTTTCATTTAAGTGCTGTTTTGTCAGGAAACTCCTTGTTTAAAAAAATCTAGAAAAGGAAAATTTAAGGACAGAAGAGAACTTTGTTTATTCAGTCTTAGCAGGAGGAGTTGTTAAGCCTATTCTGTACGATTTTGTTTAAGATTCTAACAGAACTGAATCAACCCGAAGTAGTGTGGTGACAGAGTTGTATTTGAATTGTTGTTTCTAAAGTAATTGAAACAAAGTGCTTAAGTGTAAAGTTTCTAAAGTAACTGAACTCGGGATCGGTCTGTTATATAATTCTGTTGAGATTCTAAAGTAAGTGAATAAACCCGAAGTAGTGTGGTGGCAGAATTATATTAGATTTGTAAAGTTTCTAAAGTAACTGAAACTTGGGGTCGTTTTCTTATAATTCTGTTGTGATTCTAAAGTAAGTGAATCAACCCGAAGTAGTGTGGTAGCAGATTTATATTAGATTTGTTGTTTCTAAAGTAACTGATACAAATGTGTATGTTTCTAACGTATTTGAAACTGCTGGTGAAGTTGTTATAATTCTGAGGAAATTCTAAAGTAATTGAATAGACCCAACGCAGTGTGGTCACAGAATTATTTCACAACTATTGCGTGTTAGGAGTTGTTAAGCCTATTCTGTACAATTTTGTTTAAGATTCTAAAGGAATTGAATCAGCCCGAAGCAGTGTGGTGGCAGAGTTGTGTTGGAATTGTTGTTTCTAAAGTAATTGAAACAAAGTGCTTAAGTGTAAAGTTTCTAAAGTAACTGAAACTTGGTGTTGGCCTCTTATAATTCTGTTAAGATTCTAAAGTAAGTGAATAAACCCGAAGTAGTGTGGTGGCAGAATTATATTAGACCAGTTGTTTCTAAAGTATCCGAAACAAAAGTGTATGCAGCCTACTTGAAACCGATTGTGAAGTCGTAATAATTCTGAAAAATTTTCTAAAGTAATTGAATAGACCCGACGCAGTGTGGTCACAGAATTATCTCACAACAACTGTGTTTTATAGTATAGTAGATTAGTCTAACACTGCAGCTCTGTGAAATTTAAAACAGGACTCTGAAGCAGTGTGGTTTTGCCCGACGTACTGTGGCAGTGTTTTGAATTGGATAAATATTAAGCCTGAAGTAGCATAAACTGTTTTAAGAAAATAGCTTAACATAAAACCCGACGTGGTGTGGTTTTGTCCGACGTACTGTGACAGTGTTATTTTTTTTTCTCTCTAAACTGTTTTATGTAGTGAAATTTAAGGTTTAAAATACAGTGATTTTGATTAGGTTTAGAAGTTTCAGTCAGTGTGTGTTCATTAGCGTCCGAGCTGTGAATAATTAGACTAACCAATATCCTAAAGGAACTGGATAACGTGTAGTGATTATATCAGATATTGCGACCTTTAGCGTCAGTTAGATGACGCCGTAGGATCGCGTCATGTAAGTGACGCTAAAGGGTGCCTAAAACGTCAAATATTGAAGCATGGTCAAAGGTGACGCCTTGGGGTGAGAATGCGTTGCTATGGAAAGAAGAAAAGGTCAAGATGCAGAATGAGATCGCACTTCTTAGAACTAACAATAGTATGCTCAAATCATCTGTGGAAACATTGTCCAAAAATTTGGAGGAAGCAAAGGCGGCTTGTCAGTTCATGATAAAGAGTGACACAACTGAGAAAAACCATAGTAAGACATTGTTAGATGTCAGATTGTGTAACCCAGTTCCAGAAATGCCAGATTTGCAGGAAGATAGAGCTGAGGGTTGGGAAAAAGATTCTCAGTCATTCAGTAGCCAATACTCAAACTGTAGAGTCAGATTTCCCATGGCACCGGTACATACTACGACGACTATGCGTGCTAGTGAAGGTAGGGAAGAGCCAATGACCTCTACCATAGTCCGAGGGTTTAATCCAACTGAACTAGAAACTACGATCAAGAATATTGGTAAATGATTGATCCTGCCAAACAAGATCCACTAGATTTTCTGAAAAACTTGGAGGAATATGCTGAAGTGTACAATTTAACAGACGGTGATGTGTGCGTTGTGTTAAGATTGTGCTTGCCTGACACTTTGTCTGGAGCCTTAACTCAGAATGTAAAGGACAGAAAGGCTAATAAGTCAGAGAGGAAAAAGGCACTGCTTGAAGTCATAGGTGTGATGTCAGTTAATTGGGATAGAATATCTGAGATGCGCATGAGGAAAGGGGAGCATCCAGCCGCATTTTCAGAGCGATTATTGGAGATGTTTAAAACTTTCAGTGGCAATCCTGATATTACTAAGAATGATGTCAGTTTCAAGACTGCCTTGATTAACAAATGTGACCCACTCACCCTGTCTGCTGTGACAGTGCTTGTGACACCACTCTCTGAATACAATGACATTATTGTTAAAATGACACAGTTTTACAACAATAATGCTAATGCAAATAGTCAAATGAAAACTGTCAAATCTAGACATCCAGTTGCTGCTGTTGGCGGGAAAGAATGTTCTACATGGTCTAATGGTTTCCATCATAGACCAAGGAGATTTGCAAGAATAAATTCAGAAGGTGTTATTATTTGCTATGCATGTGGAAAGGATGGTCACATTGCAAGGCACTGTTTGGAGAAAAAAAGGAAGATCAGGAAGTTGTTTGTTTTGCTTGTGGACTGATGGGGCACAAGGCAAGAAGGTGTCAATTGTCACACAAAAGAAAGATGAGCTATCATGGTTTGCTTAAGAAAATAGGAAATTTAGAAACCCAGTTGGCAATGTTGAAAGGAAATAAATAAGCGGTACACACCTTGTCCAACGTATCAACGCATGAGCAACAGTCTCAAGCAGATGCTGATGCAAATTAGAATTAGGTTTATGATGGTAACACGTTTTAGAAAATGGTTTACTATCAAAAGGGGGGTGATTCTTTATGATTTATGAAACATGTTTTATTTGCATTGCTATGTAGTTGTAATTTATAACAAATGTTTTAATGGCATTATGTTTAGGAATATATATATATATGTCACCGGTGACAAAATCGCTCAGTAAACGGAACCTTCTTGAGAGTCCTGAGTTTCCTAGGGGAACGTATTGGGTGCAACACTCCACTACGGTTCCGGGTGTGATAGAAACATGCCCGTACTGATTAGCGCTAATGCATTGCAGGTGTGAGAGAGAGAGGAGCGGCACGCACACAGACTCCCTGTTTCATAAGCCACAATATAAAAGGAGCATTTAGAGAGTGTTTGCAGCGCGGTTGGTGGGTGTACAGTGTGTCAAGATTCCAAAGGGTTGACTCTGGGCAGTGCTGGATACAGGCTTCCTTGGAAAAATCGTTGAAGTGTGGAGATCGCCCATTCGAGTTTGCTGGGTCAGATTGATCGTTTGTGGGAAGACTGCTGGGCCGAGCTAGGGCTGGATCTGTGCTGTGGAAGGAGAGAGGAAAGATAAGTGAACTGTTTTCATCTTATGAACCTTTGAACCACTTGAAGAGGATACAGTGAATGTGGATCTGACTGTTGGAGGAGCTATGTGTTTCAGAGTGTGATGAGGAGGAATTAAAAGTGAAAACCCTGTAAACGAGCGCAACGGACGGAGTGGGGCCTCTGTCCAACCCTATCGTGTGAGTGAATTGCAGTGCTTTTGCCTTATTGATACACATTGATTTATTGCTGTGGAATTGAAGTGAACACAAGTGTGCTGTGTCTTTGTTGAGAAGTGGCCCCCATCCATGCTTACACGTTCGTGGAAGGTTATTATATCTGCCCCCGTCAGAAGCCCAGAGTGATACAGTGAACCGAAGAGAGAGTACTTTGTACTGTGACTATCCTCACCTGTTCTACTTGCTGTTTGAGCCCAGAAGCATACAGCACCACTGGTAAAGTAACCTTGTGACTCACTGTCTCCCTATTGTGAACTGAAGAGAGAGTACTGTGTACTGTGACTATCCTCACCTGTTCTACTTACTGTTTGAGCCCAGAAGTATACAGCAACGCTGATAAAGTAATCGTTTAACCCACTGTCGCCCTACTGTGAACTGAGGAGAGAGTACTTTCAACAGCATAACTGGTTCTAGTCTCAGGATCTAGCTGAACAGGGAGGAGTAAGGATTCAACAGCGAAGCTGGCTCTCTTCACGGGGCTCAGGCAGACAGAGAATACAGGTGAGGATTCAACAGTGTCACTGGTTCTACTCACAGGATCCAGCAGAACATGGAGGAATAAGGATTCACCAGCAAAGAGACAGATTTACACCTCATGAAGTCTCATCACATCCTCCAAACAGATTTCTCATATCACAGTCCAAACATCAACAGCACTTATCTCTTATCCACCACGGTTCTCCTCTTCTCCTTCTCCTTCTCCTTCCTCTCCTCCCTCTCCTTCCTCTCCCTCCTCCTTTCCTCCTTTCATCCTGTGTTGTCCATCCTTTCCTCCTCTTCCTGCTGTCAGTCCTCTTCCTGCTGTCAGTCCTCCTCTGCTCTCCCCTCTCTTGTGTTGAAGATGAAATATCCTTTTATCCTTCCCAACTGACAACGTGTCCCAATCGCGATCGCGATAGTCTTGTCCCGCACCTGTTTTGAATTAACTAATAATTCTCCGTCTCCGCTCGGAGTTTTCCGGAACTAGAGTCTTCCGGGTCCCACACCGGAAATCCCTCCCCTCAGAAACCCGTCCATGATAAAAGGTTCCGCCTGCCTTTTTGTCACCCCGGTGACATCCCCCCCTGCCATTCGGGACTAGTCCCTAGGACCGGGAACTTCAGCCCACTCGCCGTATCGCTGGGGTGGTCTCCCCTCTTCATCGGCCCCCGTGAACCTGTGGCTGCTTCAACTCGCGGTGGCAAATCCTGCCGACTACGCCACTTTTGTTGTCACAGGTCGAGGGGAGGAACGCTCGGGTGACCAACCACCCCCCCTCTAACTGAGTCACCACCGTGAGGAGCCGACACCACAGGCACACAACAGAGGACCCGGAGACAGAGATAAATTTCAAAGGAGTAACAATCTTTATTAAGCCAAAGGTTTCTCACAGTTCAAGAGACTCTCGTCGATGTATGATGATGGAGCAGGGGGGGTTGAAGCTTACTTCTCACCAGCGGTGCTGCAGACTTCCAGACCCAAGAGAAAGTATGTCAGGTAAGGATTCTTCACGGTACAAAGTACTCTCGTTGGTGCACAGTAATGAAGCAGTGGATTAGAAGCTTACTCTTCCCCAGCGGTGCTGCAGACTTCCAGACTCAGACAGTAAGTATGGCGGGTAAGGATTCTTCACAGTACAGAGTACTCTCGTTGGTGCACAATTATAAAGCAGTGGATTAAAAGCTTACTTTTCCCCCAGCGGTGCTGCAGACTTCCAGACTCAGACAGTAAGTATGGCAGGTAAGGATTCTTCACAGTACAGAGTACTCTCGTTGGTGCACGATAATAAAGCAGTGGATTAAAAGCTTACTTTTCCCCCAGCGGTGCTGCAGACTTCCAGACTCGGACAGTAAGTATGGCGGGTAAGGATTCTTCACAGTACAGAGTACTCTCGTTGGTGCACAATAATAAAGCAGTGGATTAAAAGCTTACTTTTCCCCCAGCGGTGCTGCAGACTTCCAGACTCGGACAGTAAGTATGGCGGGTAAGGATTCTTCACAGTACAGAGTACTCTCGTTGGTGCACGATAATAAAACAGTGGATTAAAAGCTTACTTTTCCCCCAGCGGTGCTGCAGACTTCCAGACTCAGACGGTAAGTATGGCAGGTAAGGATTCTTCACAGTACAGGGTACTCTCGTGGGTGCACGGTAATGAAGCAGTGGATTAAACGATTACTTTATCAGCGTTGCTGTATACTTCTGGGCTCAAACAGTAAGTAGAACAGGTGAGGATATTCACAGTACACAGTACTCTCTCTTCAGTTCACAATAGGGAGACAGTGAGTCATAAGGTTACTTTACCAGTGGTGCTGTATGCTTCTGGGCTCAAACAGCAAGTAGAACAGGTGTGGATCTTCACAGTACAAAGTACTCTCTCCTCAGTTCACAGTAGGGCGACAGTGGGTTAAACGATTACTTTATCAGCGTTGCTGTATACTTCTGGGCTCAAACAGTAAGTAGAACAGGTGAGGATAGTCACAGTACACAGTACTCTCTCTTCAGTTCACAATAGGGAGACAGTGAGTCATAAGGTTACTTTACCAGTGGTGCTGTATGCTTCTGGGCTCAAACAGTAAGTAGAACAGGTGAGGATAGTCACAGTACACAGTACTCTCTCTTCAGTTCACAATAGGGAGACAGTGAGTCACAAGGTTACTTTACCAGTGGTGCTGTATGCTTCTGGGCTCAAACAGCAAGTAGAACAGGTGTGGATCTTCACAGTACAAAGTACTCTCTCCTCAGTTCACAGTAGGGCGACAGTGGGTTAAACGATTACTTTATCAGCGTTGCTGTATACTTCTGGGCTCAAACAGTAAGTAGAACAGGTGAGGATAGTCACAGTACACAGTACTCTCTCTTCAGTTCACAATAGGGAGACAGTGAGTCACAAGGTTACTTTACCAGTGGTGCTGTATGCTTCTGGGCTCAAACAGCAAGTAGAACAGGTGAGGATAGTCACAGTACAAAGTACTCTCTCTTCGGTTCACTGTATCACTCTGGGCTTCTGACGGGGGCAGATATAATAACCTTCCACGAACGTGTAAGCATGGATGGGGGCCACTTCTCAACAAAGACACAGCACACTTGTGTTCACTTCAATTCCACAGCAATAAATCAATGTGTATCAATAAGGCAAAAGCACTGCAATTCACTCACACGATAGGGTTGGACAGAGGCCCCACTCCGTCCGTTGCGCTCGTTTACAGGGTTTTCACTTTTAATTCCTCCTCATCACACTCTGAAACACATAGCTCCTCCAACAGTCAGATCCACATTCACTGTATCCTCTTCAAGTGGTTCAAAGGTTCATAAGATGAAAACAGTTCACTTATCTTTCCTCTCTCCTTCCACAGCACAGATCCAGCCCTAGCTCGGCCCAGCAGTCTTCCCACAAACGATCAATCTGACCCAGCAAACTCGAATGGGCGATCTCCACACTTCAACGATTTTTCCAAGGAAGCCTGTATCCAGCACTGCCCAGAGTCAACCCTTTGGAATCTTGACACACTGTACACCCACCAACCGCGCTGCAAACACTCTCTAAATGCTCCTTTTATATTGTGGCTTATGAAACAGGGAGTCTGTGTGCGTGCCGCTCCTCTCTCTCTCACACCTGCAATGCATTAGCGCTAATCAGTACGGGCATGTTTCTATCACACCCGGAACCGTAGTGGAGTGTTGCACCCAATACGTTCCCCTAGGAAACTCAGGACTCTCAAGAAGGTTCCGTTTACTGAGCGATTTTGTCACCGGTGACATATATATATATATTTTTTAAATGTTACCGATGTTTGATGTTTTGAGATTAAACTTCTGTGACTTTGATGTTTGAATGTGAAAAGATGATTGTGGGGGAAAGGGGGGGGGCAACCTTTTCTTTTGATCATTATTTCAGATAGAAGCAGTGAGATGTTTGTGTGAAACGTGTAACCTCCTGGAGAAAGATGACATGGTCGTTTGAAGGACGAGAAGGAAGTAGAACCAGTGGAGCCAGGGGATTCTCGCAAGAAAAGAACAGACCTGCAAGATCCAGAAATCCAGGCCTAAAAGATCTAGAAACCATGAGACCCATCATGGTTTGGATGGAACTGATGAAGAGGCACAGACTCGAACAACACAGTGACTGCTTCTTCTAGAAGAACTTATGGTCCATGTGAAAAAGAATGGACAATGAGAAAAGAAACGAGAAGAGATCAAACCATTTCAGAGACTACGGACAGCAGTCTTTGCACATAGATGGAAAACAAGTGTCCCAAGGACATACCCACTCTAAGAAATGCACACAAAGACTGAACATGAAGAGACAAATATATGCATACTCATTTGCATTAGATATATTGGTAACACTTTAGAATACTGTATCTTACTTACTGCATAACTAATAAGGAATTAATGAAGAACCAATAGGTAATTCTTTATTAACACTTAAGTCACTACTGTTAACTACTAAGGAAGATGTGTTAACTAATTAGTATGTAATATAATTTTATGATTGTGTTAAGTATCAGTTAGTTAATCAATAGCTAATGAATTCTGTCATACCTCCTCAAGAACTACTATTAATTATCTATTAATTAAGGTTCAAGAAAAATAACTATTTAGTAACTACTAATTAACAGTCATACACATAGTCAGTTTGTCATTCTTCAGCACTAATAAGAAAGATAAGTGCAGACATTTACCTATAGGCTATGATCTGCAAATAAGCAAAAACATATCATGTATATTACACCTTATTATTATAAGGTTTTAGTAAGTTTACAGTAAGGTTTACAGTAAGTTTGATTTGAGTCAGAAGTATGTGGTAATTCTTTATTAATTACTAATGGGTTCCCTATATTGTCACTTTAGAATACTGTTTCAGGTTCTAAGTAATTCCTGAAGGACTATCTAATAATTATGTATTAATTACTAATAAGTTCCTTATATTTTTACTTTAGAAGACTGTTTCAGGTTATAAGTAGCCTAATTCCTAGATAATTATTTGATAATTATTTATTAATTACTAATGGGTTCCCTGTATTTTCACTTTAGAATACTGTTCCAGCTTCTAAGTAATTCCTGAAGAACTATTTAAAAGTTATTTATTAATTACTAACAAGTTCCTTATATTTTCACTTTAGAAGACTGTTTCAGATTATAAGTAGCCTAATTCCTGGATAATTATTTGATAATTCTTTATTAATTACTAATGGGTTCCCTATATTTTCACTTTAGAATACTGTTCCAGCTTCTAAGTAATTCCTGCAGAATTGTTTGATACTTATTTATTAATTACTAATAAGTTTCCCTCAGTCGTTGCCTCAAATACATGAATTTACTCAGTGGCATTCTATGCTGAGGAAAACAGACACACACAGTACTGTATATAAAATATACAAATAATCTGAGGTTAGTTTTGTATGACTGTTCAGTAGTTACTTCTTAGTTATTTTTCTTGAACCTTAATTAGTAGATAATTAGTAGTAGTTCTTCGGGAGGTATGACAGAATTCATTAGTTATTGATCAACTAACTGATACTTAACACAATCATAAAATTATATTACATACTAATTAGTTAACACATCTTCCTTTGTAGTTAACAGTAGTGAAGAAGTAGTTAATGAAGAATAACCTATTAGTTCGTCAATAATTCCTTATTAATTCTGCAGTAAGTAAGATACAGTATTCTAAAGTGTTACCGATATATTGTTGTCAAGTGGATGCACACATGTGGATAAATGATGTCCACACTGAGAAAATGAAAAACCACACACACACACACACACACACACACACACACACACACACACACACACACACACACACACACACACACACACACACACACACACACACACAAACACACACACACACACACACACACACACACACTATATTGTCTATTGATTGTTGATTGCAAACTTTAAAACTGCTGTTTGCGTTGCATCATTCTTATTATCATCAGTGCATTATGTTATGTTGTTTGTGTTCCATGTTGAAACGTCAGGCTGAAGATAATTCTCTGATCAATATTGGACGTTCCCGTTGGATGTGATGGTTCTGATTACCTCTCTCAAACCCAAATATTAAAAAAAAAAAAAATCTTAAAGGAACACTCTGACTTTTTGGGACTTTAGCCTATTCACCTTACCCCCCAGAGTTAGATAAGTCCATACATACCTTTTTCATCTCCGTGCGTGCTATAAGTCTGTTTGACGCACCCACCGCTAGCCTAGCTTAGCACAAAGACTGGATGTGAATGGTTGCAGCTTTCATACTAATCCAAATGAGTGGCAAAATAACGTAAACGTTTTCCTATTTACATGTTGTGATTTGTATAGTCACATAATGTACAAATAACAAAGTCAAATGAGACACAGACATCTTTTAACCGTATAAAACCTGGGAACTATTATCTGAAGGCGAAGCACTGCTACGTAGACGGAGTAATAACCGCATCACCTGAGACACGCCGTGGTGAGGAGCGGAGAGTTCGCTGAGTGTTTGGGTAACAGAGTCAGCAATTTATAAATAGTAAAAGCGTAGTTTAGAGTCATGGGTTTTCGCTCTATTGTAAATAGCTGCGACAGTAAACAGGGGAGGTAATACCATGTTTCACAGAATTCCAACTAAAAACGCTGACTGGATGAAGAAATGGCTAACTTACTCTGGATATTTATCCAAACACACCTAAATAGATTATCAAGGGACATTATGTTTGCTCGGTACATTTCAATGGACGACTATTTTGAAAAAATGGAATTTGCCACACGGACCATAATGAAGGATACGGCCATCCCATCTACAGCACAGACAGGACAAGTGGATTACCTGCGGCTGAGGTAAGTGTTATGTTTTTAGATGACCTACTGTAACAGTGCCATTAGCCAGATCTAATGTAACGTTAGTGACACTATTATATGATTAGGGTATGAATATGTTTTTATCTTGATGCGGTGCGGACGCGCTTGGAAAAAAAACGAGCGCGTTCACCGCGTTGAACTTGCACCCTGCGCGCCTATTAGCCTAAATTTGAAATAACCATGGAAATAACGAACTTGAGCGTGCAAAAGGGTACGATAGACTGTGAGTTCATTGTGCAAAAACAATTTGTGCTATTACTTTCCCCTTATTCTATCCTATAGTAATGCAATTATACTGTATATTATATAGGCTACTGTTGAATACATTTGGTTCAGCTAATAAATTGCATTTAAAATATATTGATTCCTGTAATAATAATTGTTTATTCATGTGATATTTATAAATCTGGGTGCGTTTTTGGTTGGAAATCAATGAAACATGGTACTGTATTACCTGGTCTCCCCTGTTTATTGTCACAGCTCATACAATAAAGCAAACACCCATGATAAACTATGCTTTTCTATCTAACTTTAGCTGACTCTTTACTCCAACACTGAGCGAACACTCTGCTCCTCATCACGGTTCGTCTCAGGTGATGGTTATCACTCTGCCCAAGTAGCAGTGCTTCGCCTTCAGAAAATATAGTATTTATACGGTCAAAAGATGTCTGTGTCTCATATGGCCTTGATATTTGCACACTCTGTGACTATACAAACCACAACATGTAAATAGGAAAACGTTTGCGTTATTTTGTCACTCATTTGGATTAGTATGAAAGCTGCAACCATTCACATCCAGTCTTTGTGCTAAGCTAGGCTAGCGGTGGGTGCGTCAA
The DNA here is from genome assembly GCF_988280905.1 of Pimephales promelas. Taxonomy (NCBI): domain Eukaryota; kingdom Metazoa; phylum Chordata; class Actinopteri; order Cypriniformes; family Leuciscidae; genus Pimephales; species Pimephales promelas. Next base: position 10,472,952 of record NC_142785.1, read on the forward strand.
ACAGACTTATAGCACGCACGGAGATGAAAAAGGTATGTATGGACTTATCTAACTCTGGGGGGTAAGGTGAATAGGCTAAAGTCCCAAAAAGTCGGAGTGTTCCTTTAACACAAACTATGATAAGTCTGCTCAAGTGAAGTAGAGCTGTAACCAGTGTGCATGAGGTGTCATTCCGATGACGGGTAAGACTTCTCTGATGGCCATAGGGGAGCAACCTAAGCCAGGGTGGCACCGCCACTGGGCACCTGCCCACCAGGAAAGGGAGGTGTTATTTAGGAAAAGGGAGTGGATGTGATGCTACTTGTGGCCAAGAGCATCAAAGGGGGGATTGTAAGATATTATAGTCTGCTCCGATCCAACTTCCACTCCAATATAGATTATATTGAAATGTTCCTTCACTTAAAAGAGCTTATTTATCATAGAATCAATTCATTGCAATCTTAAACGTATCACAGAGTCATGGTTATCACCTATAGTGTGGGAGCGACGGCGGATATTCAAGAACCACCTTGATTAGGGAGTTTGGGGTTCATTCTGACGCCGGTTAACCCAAGGTGCTTCGTGTGCCTTTCCACTGCTAAGCTGTAAATAAACTTCATTTTTGAGATCTTCGACGACCACTTCATTTTTTCTTACAACTGTAATAAAGGAAAATGGGATACAATTCATAACAAGTGAAGACATGTAGCCCCATGCACTTGATCTGCGATTTTCGATGTCTAACTTCACAATCAATGGGCACATACAGTTTAATTTGAATAAATAATGTATGTAGCCCAGGTGAAAAAGACGTACAATTATGCCACATAGAAAATTAAACTGAATAGGCTATATAAATAAATGAATAGTCCTGCTGCATGGATTTTCGCAATTATTCCAGATGATATAACAAATAAATAATTATTGATAGGCCTACTTGTTAAAAGGTCTTTGTGTGTTTCATTTATTGGGTCATCTACTGTCAATTATAGAAAACAAGAATGAACAAATTAATTAAAACATTAATTAATAAAAAGTTAATTAATAAATAAATAATAATATTGACACATGCTTTTCTGTCTCATTAGTTCAAAATCTCTCTCTCTTCCTCTCTCTAATAACTGCATTAACAACTGCATAAAGCCGGGACACGTGTATGAATTTAATTTGATACTTATGACTGATCATGCCCAAACGCGTGTTCACTCCGCTTCGCATCATGACCGCATTACCACCTCGGATGTGTATAATTTTTCTAATAATTTAACGGCCTGTCGTCAATTATTCCTTACAAAGTTGCTCTTCTATCAGCTTGAATCAGTTGGCCCATTCTCCTCTGACCTCTAGCATCAACAAGGCATTTTCGCCCACAGGACTGCCGCATACTAGATGTTTTTCCCTTTTCACACCATTCTTTGTAAACCCTAGAAATGGTTGTGAGTGAAAATTCCAGTAACTGAGCAGATAGTTAAATACCCAGACCGGCCCGTCTGGCACCAACAACCATGCCACGCTAAATTGCTTAAATCACCTTTCTTTCCCATTCTGACATTCAGTTTGGAGTTCAGGAGATTGTCTTGACCAGGACCACACCCCTAAATGCATCGAAGCAACTGCCATTCGCCTTATTCACTTGGCGGCCATTTTGAAAATGGAACGCCGCTGAGGGGTACACTCACCCAGAAGGATGCATGCGACGCAGCAGCACCAGCAATGAAAACTCGCAGTGCGGACCACCAATCATTCCTGTCTGCCCGAATTAACGATGCAAAATGTGAAGCAAAGTGCCAGTGACTGAAACATCCCCCGGGCTGTGTTAATTAAGGGATACAGTACCTGTATCGGAGGTTTTATCCACGACATTGAACGTAAGAATGGACGCCAATTTACCTCAGTTTCTGCAAGCTTGTAGGAAGTTGACTGTGTACTATTAGAATCTATACAAATCCATTACCATCATTATTTTTATTCTTTATGAATCTATACATATATGTAAACTTGTATTGTCACCATAGCAGCTTATCATTGTCAGTGTGTAACAGGATCAGTCAGACCTTAAAATCACTTCTCTTTCCTTTTACATACATGTGAGTGATTTGATTGTTTTACATGCATGTGTGTGTATGTAAGCTACTGGATGTGTATCTATCTAAACAATAAAGTACAATTGTATCTAGCATAGTAACTTACACAGTCAACAACTCCATATTACAGCTTAGCTTACTAACGTTAATTACCTCTGGCTGCTGCAAGCTCGCAGAAACTGGCAAGGCGTCCATTCCTACGTTCAATGTCGTGGATAAAACCTCCGATACAGGTACTGTATCCCTTAATTAACACAGCCCGGGGGATGTTTCAGTCACTGGCACTTTGCTTCACATTTTGCATCGTTAATTCGGGCAGACAGGAATGATTGGTGGTCCGCATTGCGAGTTTTCATTGCTGGTGCTGCTGCGTCGCATGCATCCTTCCGGGTGAGTGTACCCCTCAGCGGCGTTCCATTTTCAAAATGGCCGCCAAGTGAATAAGGCGAATGTGATGGGTTGATTAGATAATTACATTAATGAGAAATTGAACAGGTGTTCCTAATAATCCTTTAGGTGAGTATATATTCACTTTAAAATGTAATATTTTATAACACACTACCGTTACAAAGACAAAAGTGACTTCTCTAAAGTTTACAAATTTTTACACAATGTCTTTTTAACTTCATTAATATTACCTGCAAACACAGTTAAAAAAAATATATACATTTTTAAGATTTGAAGTATTTAATACAATACTTCACTTCTAATACAAGCACTTCTTTTTCATAAAGGCAGAGAAGCGTGGTGTATAAAAATTGTAGTGGAAACTAATTTTCTGTGCCAATAACACTTGCTGGTGAAATTTTGACAGTTTAATTGCCAGTTTTCCATAAAGAAAGTTACATCTGAAAAGGTATTCAAGCCTTTTAAATATGCATAGGTACATTATAATACATAATATCATTTAGATGAAATAGGTTACATAACTATTTGACCAGGGACCGCTAAATATAATGTATAATATAGGACTCCTTTCTTATAAAGGAGTCCTAAGGCCTTGTGTGAGGAAAAAAAATAATACAGGTAAGAAGACACGAATTACAAAATTAGCATTTTATGATGACATTGTACAAAAATAAATAAATATGGAAAATATTAAATAATTCAAATATTATTTGAATTTCCCAGAGAATCTCAGCTATTTCCACCAATGCCAATACTCATAAAAGCTTAAAAAAGTTATTTTACAAATCCAAAATAAGAGTCCAGTCAAATAAACAGAATGAATGATTTTAATGATAAAGAAAATAAAGGATCCTCTGTCAGACACTGTTCTGACGCTGAGGGCACTGGGGATTCCTTGACATCAAAAGGGCATTATTGAAATACAGGATATTATGTAACATGTTCTATTTTTATCCAGTTCTTAGGTTTTATGACTATTCTTTTCCATTTGATTTTACACTTGTATTTCCAAATCATACAATTCCTATGGTTTCGGTCATTTTTTTTTTTTTTTTTTTGCTGACCCGCAACAAATTGAGTTTACTCACTTTATCTGCAATGACATCATGCACTACAGTTAAAAATGTTCTTAATTAATGGATTATTATTAGGATCCATTAGTAGTTATATCACACATCACAGTTCTCCAATTAAAAATTCGGTTTAACCTGATTATGATGGTGCCTTTAACACCTTCTGTTGACTGTAAGTGATGTTACACCTACATGTCTACTAACTCTCTGTGTCAGTTGAGTATTAGTAGACTGGTTCAGTTAGGGTTAGAGTAAGTTGACGTTACTTATAGTCAACAGGATATTTAAAAGGGACCATTATAATAAAGCGAGCGCTCAAGTACTGCGGAGCTAAACCATTTAGTGCTTTGTAATTAATCAGCAATATTTTAAAATTTATACGATGTTTAATAGGCAGCCAATGCAGGGTTGATAGAACCGGGCTAATATGGTCATGCTTCCTGGCTCTGGTTAAGAACTCGAGCTGCAGCGTTTTAAACTAGCTGAAGTTTGTTTATTAAGCGTGCAGGGCAACCACCCAGTAGAGCATTACAATAATCTAGCCTTGATGTCATGAACGCATGAACTAATTGTTCCGCATTTGTCAATAAGAGCATATAGTGTAATTTAGATATATTTTTATGATGGAAAAATGCAGTTCTACAGATACTAGACACATGACTTTCAAATGAGAGATTGGTATCAAAGAGCACACCCAGGTTCCTAACCAACGACGAAGACTTAACAGAGCAGCCATCAAGTGTTAGACAGTATTCTAGGCTGTTACGTGTGGAAGTTTTTGTCCAATAATTAGAATCTCTGTTTTTTCAGAATATAGTAGTAGGAAATTACTGTTCATCCAATTTTTTATATCAGCTATGAATTCTGTTAATTTTTTGAACTGGTAAGTTTTGTTAGGTTTTGAAGAAATATACAGCTGGGTATCATCAGCATAACAGTGAAAGCTAATTCCATGTTTCCTAATGAGATCTCCTAATGATAGCATGTACAGAGTGAATAGCAGCGGTCCTAGTACTGAGCCTTGTGGTATGCCATACTGAACTTGTGATCGATAAGACATCTCTTCATTTACTGGTACAAACTGATAACGGTCAGATAAGTATGATTAAACCATGTTGATGCAGGTTGATTTAGATGAATTAACGAGTTTGCAAAATTCTTCCTCTCCTATAGCAGCAAATTAACCAAATCTTGATGGTAGATGGTATAGGCATTGTTGGGTTGGTCTTTGTCCTGTGCCTTGCTCTCAAATGTTGAGCAACCGCATTTTATGATGACAAGTGTCAAGATTTTTAATAAGCCTGACATGAAATAATGACAAAAAAAAAAAAAAATCTTGAAAAAAAGTTTATTTAACCTTTAGACAATACATGTATTGTAACGTATTGCAACAAAACACACATATACAAACATCTAATATATATATATATATATATATATATATATTAGATGTTTGCATATGTGTGTGTTTTTTAGGCTATTAGCTATTATGGTTCATAAATGATGACAGGAAAATATGGAGTTTTATATATATGGAGAATATGGTTTTGGTCAAGATCGTGTATTGCCAACCAAGCACTCTGTAAAGTCTATTCTAGCACATCCCAAAGACTTTCAATGGACTTAAGGTCTGGACTCAGAGGGGCCAATTCATGTATGAAAATTATTTTATACACCCTCTCAACCATTCTTTTACAATTTGAAAATTCATAGACTCGTTTGTTTAAATCCAAAGAGCGGCTTTCTTTTTTGGCTGGGCAGTGTATATTTATAGATGCATAATGAAAATTTGAAACAATGAAAAATGCATTTTGTAATTCTTATTTTAAATCAAAGAATTACCTTCGGGCAGATTGAGAAAAGGCGGCCAACTAATGCTAAAATACACCCACTCCCATTAGTTGTTCCAATTGAACACAGATAATATCTAACGGTACAAATCATCAACAGAAAGATATTAGACACCAGAGATGATTCTGAATGTTTAGTGGAAATCTAATAAATAACCGCTGCTGAACAAACACTTTTGCTTGTTTTTATTGACAAGCGAGAACACAAGACAAATTATCATTATCAAGACAAATTTTTAAATAGACACTTCAAAGAGAAGTAACATCTCTAACAATTTCACCATTTTATTGGAATTTTAGTAAAAATATACAAGTTCTCTTATTTTGCAGGAAATCCAAATCACTGTCATTGTTTATAAAAACACAAAAAGTTGTCAACAGGCAATAATGCATGACCTGTTATAACATATATAAAAACAAACATTATACCACAATGTTACTTTCTGTTTCCACTTCTGAGTAATGGAAATAAATGTCAAATTAATGTGAACAGTCAGCTATCAGCTACTCTGTGCGTCAAATCAGAACTAACACTGAGCTGTCCTCGAGGCGACAGACGTAAATGCAACATCACAACCCATCCCAACCCCCAGAGGTTACTGGAAGCCTAAGTAGATGATGAGAAATTACTCTTTTGGGAAGGGAGGTCGTAGCAGTTTTCTCACTCTTACACACCCACAAAAATAGGCATGCTGGAGTGAATGTCCTCTATAAAGCAGCGATGGCTTTAGCTGCCATCCTCCGGCCCAGTGGAAGGCTCAAGTCTGTGATAGACAGAACAGTTTTGGGTTTTGCGAGTGCCTGAAGCTTCACCAGTTCTGAAATCTGTGAAGACAAATTCAAAAAGTAAAGGTTTTCCATTCTAAAGTATAGAGCTGAATGATAATTTTAACCGATAATCATAATTTATGCCAATAAAAAATTGGATGACTTTTTTCAGTGTCCTTACAATGTACTTACTGTAATATAATTATGCATAATTTACTGTTATTATTATTATTACATGCAACTAACTCTAAACCAAACCCTACCCATATTGTTAATTAATATTAACAGTACTAGTAACTAAGTACTTAAATGTATAATTACACTGTAACAATCACACCTTCAAACAAAGTGTAACCAAATTCGATTATTGATCAAAACTTCTCATTTGACAATTTTCTTTGGTTACACCTTATATTACGTTGTTCTTGTTACAGTGTAATTATTCAGTACAGAGTAATATCAATGAACAACGTGTACTTAATATTGGGTTTCTCTTTGGTTTAGAGGTAATTGCACATAAATATGCACAATTTAATGTAAATAAAGTGTTACTATTTTTTTTTACATTAGAATTTTTGCACATTCATATAAGCACAAATGAAGAGAATGCCAACTCCTATGTAGGGTTTATTTTATCTCATCTTGTTTCCTGAATTATTATATGTATTATTTACATCAACACACTCAACATTATGAAAATTGGTAAAACCTAAAGAAGCTAAATTGTTAATATTAATTCCAGATATTCCAAATTGTGAATAGTCAAGTTTTGTTCAGATTTATTGTAGTCAGTCACGGCCCCATGAATGAACAGTTTGGCTGTATTAACCCTTGTGCTGCATTAGATTTTTAACACTGTTGAGTGCATTAAGGGCCAAAAATGGCCACATATTAAACGCTGCCTAAAATATTATATATTTTTATTATTTTCCACTTTTACCAAGTTAAATCTTTTAACCAGCATCAGTCCTCATCATAACTACCAAAATGTATTTAATTTCAGGATTTTAACCCTTTAATTACCAGTTTTGGTGGCGAAACCATCGACTTGTATAAGAGGAAAAAACACAAAAATTCAATTATTTTCAATAAACTAAATGCAAAGAGAAAACTTTAGATTTGGATTATCACAGTCTTGAATATGTCAAAGATCAGCAGCAACATTATTTCTGGTGCATTTAAAGATTTTGTGTTATGCCAGATTTAAAAAAAAAAAAAAACGGCACTTAGCGCGTTAAGAGACCAAAAATGGCCACACATTAAATATTGCCTAAAATACAGCCCATTCTCACCCCCAAGGCGTCACTTAACTGACGCTTTGGGAAGCATTTGGACATGCTTCAATATCTGACGCTTTAGGCGCCCTTTAGCGTCAGTTAGATGACGCCCTAGGATCGCGTGTACCCTACCCCCACCCCACACTTAAACCTAACCGCGTCCTCTAACTGACGCTTTCCTTTAGCGTCAGTTAGATGACGCCATAGGATCGCGTCATGTAAGTGACGCTAAAGGGCGCCTAAAACGTCAAATATTGAAGCATGGTCAAAGGTGACGCCTTGGGGTGAGAATGCGTTGTAAAATATTATATATTATTATTATTTTCCACTTTTACCAAGTTAAAGGGTTAGTTCACCCAAAAATGAAAATTAAGTCATTAATTACTCACCCCCATGCTGTACCAACCCCGTAAGACCTTCGTTCATCTTCGGAACACAAATAAAGATATTTTTGATTGAATCTGAGGGCTGGATCACTCTTCCATAGACAGCCTGAGGGACTGCCTCTTGACGGCCCAGAAAGTCATTAAAAGAAAAGGTTTAAATATTCCATGTGCCTACAGTGGCTCAACTATAACTTTATCAAGCGACGAGACTACTTTTTGTGCGAAAAAAAACGTAAATAACGACTTTATTCGACTTTCCATTACTTCCTTATGGGCGCATGCGCGAGAACTGAGACGAGACCGTTCTTCTTCGACTACTTTTTGTTACCGGCTGCTCACCGCTTAGGAGTTTTACCGCCCCCTACCGTATAAGATGACGTACTGATATAGCCGGAGGCGCAAAACGTTCTGTTTACAAGCAGTACGTCATCTTATACGGTAGGGGGCGGTAAAACTCCTAAGCGGTGAGCAGCCGGTAACAAAAAGTAGTCGAAGAAGAACGGTCTCGTCTCAGTTCTCGCGCATGCGCCCATAAGGAAGTAATGGAAAGTCGAATAAAGTCGTTATTTACGTTTTTTTTTTCGCACAAAAAGTAGTCTCGTCGCTTGATAAAGTTATAGTTGAGCCACTGTAGGCACATGGAATATTTAAACCTTTTCTTTTAATGACTTTCTGGGCCGTCAAGAGGCAGTCCCTCAGGCTGTCTATGGAAAAGTGATCCAGCCCTCAGATTCAATCAAAAATATCTTTATTCGTGTTCCGAAGATGAACAAAGGTCTTACGGGGTTGGTACAGCATGGGGGTGAGTAATTAATGACTTAATTTTCATTTTTGGGTGAACTAACCCTTTAAATCTTTTAATCAGCATCAGTCCTCATCATAACTACCAAAAATGTATTCCATTTCAGGATTTTAACCCTTTAATTACCAGTTTTGGTGGCGAAACCATCGATTTGTATAAGAGGAAAAAACACAAAAATTCAATAATTTTCAATAAACTAAATGCAAAGAGAAAACTTTAGATTTGGATTATCACAGTCTTGAATGTCAAAGATCAGCAGCAACATTATTTCTGGTGCATTTAAAGATTTTGTGTTATGCCAGATTTAAAAGAAAAACGACACTTAGCGCGTTAGAGACCAAAAATGGCCACATATTAAATATTGCCTAAAATATTATTTATTACTATTATTTTCCACTTTTACCAAGTTAAATCTTTTAATCAGCATCAGTCCTCATCATAACTACCAAAAATTTAATCAATTTCAGGATTTTAACCCTTTAATTACCAGTTTTGGTGGCGAAACCATCGATTAGTATAAGAGGAAAAAACACAAAAATTCAATTATTTTCAGTAAACTAAATGCAAAGAGAAACCCTTGACTTTGGATTATCACAGTCTTGAATATGCCATGAACATGAATTCTCTAAAAAAAAAAGTATTCTATAAACATAAAACAGATCAAAACTTCAAAACAAAATGGTGTCATTCTTCAGCTCATTTGCAGGAGCTGCAGAATTGCAATGCATGCTCCTTACAGATGTAATCACCATCAATCGGCTGCGAACAAAACGGGTTTGCAGTCGGTCACAAGTTTTCTCCACTCTGTTCGATTACTAGCAGCTCTTCGAATCTCGTCAGCTGTTGGTGGCATGTCATTGTTGATTAGTTTGCCGATGTATGTATGGTATAATGTGCATGGCTTTCCTCGGTTTCGTTTGCCATGTCATTCTTTGGGTGTATATAACACATATTTGTTAATTTGGTCATTTGGGTCTCTTCTAAGTGTGTGGCCGACAAAGCGTAGCTGCCTTGGATTTGAAGAATAAGCTGGTTCTTTTCGACGGCTTTGTATACAGCTTGGTTACTTATTCGATCCATCTTCTTTATGCCAAGGTTCTGTAGCAACTGGTGGCGAAGCTGTTGAGTGAGTTTTGCATTTTCTGGTTGATAACCCAACTTTCGCAGCCGTACAGGAGGATGGAAATGCACGCTGCTTCAAATATGTTTAGTTTGAGTTTGATTGGAAGAGTTTTTGACAGAAATACATCCTTCATTTTCCAGAATGGTCCCCACACTTGTCCTTTTCGTGCTCTGATGTCTGTTTCGCTCAAAGCAAAGACAGAGCCAAGATAATTGAAGTCTTTTGTCCATTCGAGTTTTTGTCCGTCGAGTTTGATGAATTGATATAGGTGGATTGGCGTCTCTGGCCCGGCAAGTTCTTGGTTGCTTCCTTCTTTTTAATGTTGACCTCAAGACCCACTCATTTTGCCTCTTTTGCTGTTGTCTGAAGTTGAGCTTTACAGATGAAAATGCCACATTTTGAGCAGGTAGTGGAGATTTTTCTTTTTTGCTAGGGCTGAAACTGCACCCCCTCCTCCTCTTGTCATGGGTGTCTGCAGACCCACTAGCTTTTCTTCATCTTGTCGAGTTTAAAATTGCTGCACCAAAGATGTGCATACCTTTATAACTTTTGCATCAACCACACTTGTATGAAAGGCAGACTTCGTTATTATTGTCTATTATTGTCTAAGGACTGACTGCATGGCTGTGTTTGTGCCTCTTCATATGTGCGAAGTTATCAATTAACTTTGAAACATAGACTGCCCAAAAAGATGTCAAAGATGCGTAAAATTTAAAAGATTCATGTTTGTGCGTAAAATATGCATGAATCAAACCGAAAGAAAACAATGCAGTGAGAAGCGCTTTCTCTAGCTATAAGCGCACGCACGCACTCATGCACACACACACACACACACAACACCACTAACACACACACACACACACAGAGAGAGAGAGAGAGAGAGAGAGAGAGAGAGAGAGAGAGAGAGAGAGAGAGAGAGAGAGAGAGAGAGAGAGAGAGAGAGAGAGAGAGAGTAAACAGAAAGGGTAAAATATGACCTTTAGGATATTGTGATTTGCCACTCACACAAACACCATGTATTATATTTAGGCCCTACACACACACACACACACACACACACACTTTTGTCAACACACACACACACACACACTGCTCTCAGACATCCACACATACTCAGAAACATAATTTTAGATCATTGAGCCATTAAAATGCATTAAAGGTGCATTTCCACCCATAGGGAATACAGATGTAGTGACATCATCTGGTGGAATACAATATATAATGCAAATATAATGCTTTTGTTTCAAAATGAAAGGATGCTTGAGCAAAAATCATGTTTCATGTATTAATGACAGCCTCGGATTTAAACAACGTTTTAATGGGTTTCAATGGGCCATTTTTGGTCTTTATGGTACTGAGTGTTACTATTTGATCTACACAGTGTGTGTTATAGATATTTTGCAAATTTGGATCACATTTTTTACATTTATCCAAAAAGTCACAATTTTGCCAAATTACATATCATTTGCATTAAAACAGCCAAAATGGTCAAAGAAATTAAACTGCAAAAGACCAAAAATGTCCCTAATGCAGCATAAGCTTTCATTTGAGCAGAATAATCGCAATGGAGATCACCAAACTCCAACAAACATGTTTCTCAGCGTTTTCAGATCATCAGCGCTTTGTGCAGTGCAGAGAGAGCATGTGCATGTGGTTGCCAGGTTGGGAAGATTAAGTAAAACACTGGGAAGAAAATATATCTAGAGAAAAGCTCAAATGGGGGGATTTAAACTCTTGACATCTGGTGACCACAGCAACACAAGATATCAGAAATGTCAAATTATATACATCAAGGAGGCACATATCACAGACGATTATATTTAAGTGAGAGAAGCAGAAATTTTAATCCTGATTCAAATACGATTAATTGTGCAGTGTTACATGCACTAAACATACATTGATACACATTCAGCATTCTGGTATAGTAATGTAGATGATTCCCTCACCATGGTAAAGGGCAAAAATTGCAAGATACTGCCCCGGCTGCCCTGTTCTGAGCACTCCACACACTCCTCGATAAAGCTTTGAACAAACTGTGTGTGAGGGCCTGCTGTCTTAGACCCCAAAAGAGAGGAAATCAACAGGAACAGATTTGCTAGAAAAAAAAGAAGAGACAAGAATCTGCTTGTAAGCATGGCTTGTAAGAGGTAGTCCAGTGGTGCTACAGTACAGAGATGGTAATACCATGTTATTTAATCTACATAGTGGGACTAAATGTTCAGCAAAGATGCAGCACAAACCTAGCACTCTGTTGAGAGGGTCTCTCATATTAACAGTGTGAAGCTGAGAGGCAGACAGTGAACTGCTCATGGAACGGTCACCTAGAAAGATAACATCAGTTTACTTAGTGTCAGTTTTAACAGACCTAAATGTTGTAATATAAGTAGAAACCGTAAAAATGTCACACTGGCTATCAAAGTGGATTTCACTAAACTTCCCTTTCTTGGTTTACTGCATGAATAAAACCAACACTTTCTTTTCCAGCTCTTCCTCATTTTTTAGTGAAAGTGACAAAATAGCCAATGCTTTCAGACACTTCTTATAACAATACAGTTTTCTCAATATTCTTTCTTTCTATTTTCTATCCATTTACGTTTATTCATTTAGCAGATGCTTTTTACAAATAAGGAAAGCAACAAGTGATTCACCCTAAAAAGACAATAATGTGAGAAGTGCTACCAATTCAAAGTTTAAATCGTTGTACGGATTAGTGCAAGCTAGAACAGGGATGGAAAAAAGTCTATATTTTAAGTGAAGTAACAGTAATCTTAAAGGCAGTAAAAAAATATTTGCATTAATTCAGCAAAGATTCTTAATCTAAATGAAGGAAATTAACAAAAATGTTTTTTGGTTTGTCTTTGGCAAATAATTTTTTAGAAAATAAGTTGAACATGCATTATGTCATAGGCATATTGAGTGATCCTGCCACAGGAAGCTCAAAACTATTGCAAGCTTTTTTTTGTGGGGATTTTTCTGCTAAATTGACATCATACAATTATTGCAGCATAGGCAGATTTGGTTAACAAGTTTCTAGACTGACTAATAGATAAAAATTGCACATTAATCCTCAGATGTGCATGATTTTAATGCAGGTGTTGTTTTTTGTGCAGCTTGTGTTAAGTGGGGCAGGCAGGAAATGACCTGGACTGGATAGCATGACAGTCTCGTCCTCATTGGAACTAAGCAGACGCATCAGTTTAGATGGCTGCGTGTCATCCAAAGGGAACAGGCTGGTGTAGTCCTAGAACCAATAAGAGAACAATGAGTGAGACTTAAATTTTAGTTTAAGTTTTAAGAAGTATGTGCTAAGGGGTAAGACATACAGTACATGTGTTAATTATACAAATGTCTGTACGGTGTACACATAGACTGGATGAAGCATGACTGAGTTCAGTTAACGTGCTCCATTATGCTTTTCAGACATTACCTTTCATGTAGTGTGTAATATAGATGTTTGTTAATGTAAAAGGTCTGAAAAGTTATAAAGATCAAAGTAAATAATAAATTGAGTTATTATCCGTCTCCCAGAGAAAAAAAAAAAAAGATTTTGAACTGCCTGAAACGAGTCATCAGTAATTCCAGTCTTACTTTCTGCCCAGACCTACATACGTAGGTTGGTAACACATTTGTATAATGCCATCTAGGGGTGTGCGATATCACGATTTTTGATCGTGGACTATTAAAATGTCTCCACGATCTGCTTTTGAAGAAATATCGTTGTACCGTGTTACAGTGCATTCGATCAGTTCAGTTCTGGTGTCTCTGTCTCAACTGTACAACGTGACGTAGCCTACACATCACACGTTAAAGTACCCGACACTGCAATTCACAAAAGTTAATTATTTGCATAAGCCTTGCCGGTTAAAAATTTAATTCACGTGCTGATGCGCTGTTCTAACGTGCTCTTTCCTGAGCGCATATCCCCGACGCTCACAGGCACTAGAAGCCTGTCAAACAGTGCCTGAATACTTGACTAAGTTACCTTTTATGTTAATACTGTTAAATACACACAATGTTTACATAAACAGAATTGGCTATGTCTAAAGTGAAAGCAAACATTTGAGAGAAAATCTGGTGTAATATGCATCTATATTAAATGCGTTGCGTGCTGGTCTAAAAGCGACGGTAGTAAATAGTACTGCCGCTTGTATTTAAACTGGGATAGTTCACAAAAAAAAATCTATCATTATTTACTCACTCTAATGTTGTTCCAAACCTGTATTAATTTCTTTCTTGTGCTGAACACAAAAGAAGATTTTGTTTTTGAATGTGGGTAACCAAACAGTTGCTGGTCCCCATTAACTTCCAGGAGAGAAAAAAACAAAACAAAACTATACACTGGGGACCAGCAACTGTTCGGTTACCCAGATTATTCAAAATAACGTTTTTTTTTTCAACAGAAAAAAGAAACTTATATTTAAACTTATTAAAACATCTTGAGAGAGTAAATTAAGACAATTTTAATTTTTGAGGAAACTATCTTTAGTGTTAATAAAACAAAAAAAGAAAAAAAAGAAAGAGAAAATCAGTCAATGACTGAGAACTTTATTAGTAGCTTTAATAAGAATCAATAATTTATACAGTGAAGTTTATGTAGTGTTTTAATTTCATACATGTTAATTTAATTACTTTCTTCAATGCTACTGCTAAATAACCTTTAGCAAAAAAAATAAAGCACTGTTTATTTAATTTGAATATTAATTTGTGTAATGTTTATAAACTTGTTTTTTTTTAATAATAAAGAAAATAATGACAAAGATTTTTATCTTCGCACTGGCCTAAATGTATGCCTTCTTTTTTCTTTTGTTACCTAAGGCTTTGTTTTTAACATAGGGACATTAGTTTGACTGTAATGAACAGCCACTTGCAAAATAGTAAAACCAACTTGAAAAAGAATTGTGATAAAAAATCGTGATCGTGATTTTCCTAAAAAAATCGTGATATGATATTTTTGCTATATCGCTCACCCCTAATGCCATCCAAAGGTCTTCATTGGCTGCCCGCGAACAACGTCTACTTGGACCCACACTACAAACACTGTAGTTGTATCTAAGGACTGGAAGAGATTGTCTTTTTTTGTCGTCTACATGTAGAGAAGACGCAGTTTTCTACACTGTGAAAGCAAATCCACTTACCAAGCAATAATCAAGAATGAGGACCCGGGCTCAAATTGATACGTAAAATATCGTACCTATCACTATGGCTCAAGTGCTAAGGAAGCCTCTGGAGCTGAAATTTAGATAGGATAATCCAATATGGTAGGCATTTCCTTACTGACACATGAAGTCAGCGGTAGACCAATAAAAACAAAGTGGCTCTCTGAAAAGAGAGGGTTTAGAGAGACCAAATCCTTTATAGAACCATTTCAGACACTGTGAGCAAAGAGGTGATGCTGCAATATATGTGATGCGATCTCGGAAAACCCGTCGGATGTCGCGCTTGTACATTTTCAGTAAAGTCTAAAAATAGATTGAATCTCAGTTTATTGTCAAATTTGGGTTTTCAATAAATTATTATTCTATAACTATATTCTATAGTTTATCATATCTGAATATATCTTGGGGAAAATTCACTAGATTAGTGCAGAAAAATAGCGATTTGTAGTGGCAAGCTGAAAAGACGTGTCTTTCTCTTTAAGAACACACGCAGAGTGGCGGTGCAAAAAAGAAAAAGGCCATTAGTTCTCCTCCTCTTAACCATAGACTGTAAAAAAAGATGGACGACGCCCCTTCGCTCTTTTCCATCAGAGAGGATCGAAGCCGCCAGTGTCTCGATATGACGCTGACATCTTGGGACCTGAGTCTGCGCACTTGCGTGTTTCGGGACCAGTCATGTGCAGTCGTGAGCAGGAAGTAAAGCCGCGAAATCAAGGCCGCGCCCTCCTTCGCGCTGAATCAAACGCAAGCACACGCCCCGCACTTTTATTAAGTGTCCTCTGTCTGCTTCGTTCTTCTCCAATGATGTCTGCTGATTGCAGAACCTCGTTAAAATAAGGTAAATAGTATACAACTACTAACCACAATCAACATTTTGAAAAAAGTCCGCTGGTGCTTCAGTGATTACCTCGCACAGAGAACCTGTCAATCACAGCTGTCAATCATGATGTCAGAGCACCGTTTTTATCATCACATAACTAACTAAAAACAAACTTATTTTAAAAACGAACACTTGAAATTACATCAACATGATAGAAACTACAGTAAATGACAGAAACTATCTTTGGAAAAAGGATATGTGAAGTGTAATTTAATTGTTTACTTGGTCTCGCGTCCCATTGAATAACATGGGGAGGCGGGGGTTATGAGCTATACTAGGACCGGTCACAGGGGGGCGATCGAGACGTTTTGGCTTCACTTTTGAGGGCTTGTGCGGCACGCTTGCTACAAAGACAATTTTGGCTATGAAAATAAACCACATTACAGAATAAAGGTCCCGCCAGTCCTGTGTAAACTACGACTGCACGCAAGTTTTTATTTATTTATTTTTATCTAGCATTATCGTGTGGTGTGATGCGGAGCACAAGAGAACAACAGAGTCTGAAGCTGCTTGTTTAAAAGACCCTTCAATTTCAAAACAGTTTTCACAGGATGAATTTTGAGTTCGTAAGCTTTCGAATGATACCTAATCTATGATGAACAATAAAATATTATGTGATATGAAAAAAAAAGCAAAAAAACAACAACAAAAAAAAACAGGACGTGACAGTTAATTAAACCTTTTTTTTTTTCAAAATTCTATTTCAGAAAATCACAACGATCAGCCGACTTGAGATAACCATAACTTTAGTTACAGACGAACTATAGAAATAAATAAAAACAGATTTAGAAAGGGCTTGAACCCAGCTTTAATATGATCTGTAACCTGTGAAATGTAAAATCACCATGTGGTGGGCTTTCTCAGATCGCGTCACATATATCATGAAAAAATGTAAGTGTTTTGGACCTTGTATTGATGTAAACCTATTGTAGCAGACATCCAAAACAAAATTAGGAATCTTTACAAAAGTATAATAGAGGCAATTAAAAAACAAGCTGTCTGAGAAACAGCGTAACCGACCTCTATATCCTCACGTTGTCTCTTGCGCTGTCGTGCTGATGCTTGACCCTTATGATGAGACGAGTAAGAACTGAGAGCACACCACACTGACAACCTATAACACACACCCACACATATTATCATTTTTTCATAATACCTTGTGAAATCAAAATTGGATTTGTGTCTTTTATTTAATTTTGAAGTTAACATCTAGATGCATGTAGAGATGCTCTCTCTCCTCTGCGTTTAAGCAGGTGTTCCCCCACGTAATTTATGTCAGATGAAAGGTTTACATCTATTAGGGGTGATTGAGCTCATCTAAATGTTTGTTAAACTAACTGTAAGTAAAAAAAAAAAAGAGAAGAGAAACTAAGGAAATAGCCCGACAACTTCATATCCATCACAACGGATGTCCGTTTTGAATCTCAGACTGAAAAAAGAGGAAGCAGATGAAAGAAGAATCATTGAAGAATAAAATTTCATCTTTTACTATTATTTTATTATTAAATATTATATATCTGTATTATTATTCTTTATTAGTTTTCATAATCAATGTATTATCTTATGGAGTTTCAAAAGCATGAGTTTGAATGCATGAGAGGATAACATATGTCAGGGGAAAGCTATATGTTGCTTAGAGAGGTATGTGTGCAATGTAACATGTTCACTCAGCATAAATGCTTCCACTGATGCAAGTGCATCACATATGTAAAAAACAAGGATAGTCACGTACGTATGACATATATGTTCTAAGTTGAGAAGCTCAGAGCAACATGTTTGTTACCTTACAAGGAAGCTGTAAGACTGTGTGATATATAAAAGCTCAATGTCATTGTACCACCCTCAGAGAAACATGTAGGCATGACCGGGTGAGAGGGTAGAGAAACATGGAAAAACGCAGAGACCTGGCATGAACACCTTGAACATCTTGAAGTTTCTCTCCTGACATATATATAATATATAATAAAACTTTCTTGGGAAGATAACTGGTGTCCGGTCCCGTGAATTGAATAATAACGGGGAAACACAAGAGGCTTTAATTCCAAGTCTACAATCATGTAAAAAAAAAAAAGCAAAAATTTAAGTAGATAATCTTAAAAATTAAGTTAGATAATCTTAATATGACAATTAAAATCAATTTAAACTGTATTTATAATAAGATATTAAATAAATAATTTTAGAATTCTCTTTTGGATTTTTTTTTTTGTATTTGAATTAAGTTAGTTAATATATTAATTATATAAATTGTATTTATAATACATTCATTTAAATAATCTGGATCCTGCTGCCCCCTTGGAAGGGTGTTCTGAGAGCCTGTTTTGATTAGTCCACCAGTTACTGTATATTTATGCTTTCAGTATAAAAAGTAGAATCATAATTTTAATCTATATTAAAAATAAGAACTGAACACAAATAATAAAACAAAATTGAACCCAATTTAAGATTACTTTATAACTTGGTTACTTCAATCTTCCAGCACAAATTAAATATTTATAATACAACATTGTTATTTTTATGTTGTATTATGTATGTATATGTAACATTTTTAAGCATAAAAGGGATCAATTTATTTCTTCTGCTGAACTAAAAGATTATATTATAAAGAATATTGGAAACCAAACAGTTATTTGGCCCCATAATAGTATTTTTTTTTTCTTCATACTATGGAAGTCAAGTCAAAGCCTCGAAATGTTTCGAGATAAAAGTCAAAACATTACTTTACAGTCTTCCATAGAAGTGTATGCATTCATAACAGTGCGCATCCACTAGCTTAGAGCGTGCACGCGCGTGTGTGTAAAGAAAAGCTCTTGTGAAGTCGAACTGGCATGGACCAACACAAATAGTAGCTTTTTACTTTTATCTGGGCTTTTAACAAAATTCTATACAGGTACAGTGTTTTGAGGTGTTTTCGTGCTCGTCTAGTCAACACAATCTGGATCAAGAACACAACAGTAACTGTTCTGTGCAATATTAACCAACTGCAGAACCGCAGTACCATAAGTCATAGCAGTGTGAGGACGACAGCGCCAGCCTGACAGTCTGATGCCGGAAGTGGGCCATATAAGGCGGATGCACCTTTATAGAGAGAAAAGCAACTTTCATACGGATTATTACATAATCAGAAGATATTAGTTTTAAATTCTAATTTGTTCGTTTTAAAGTGGACATTTCAAGCTTTTGCCAACATTGGCTATATTTTGTTTCAGTTCTCGCGCTTCAGTTCACGGAGATCATGAGCTTTCATGATTTCCTGATTGTTTTAGTTTATTTTACAAAAGCACAACGTTTTCTTGTTATTGTGAGTTTACACAAATACACGTAGTGAATAATGTATTATTATTTTCTGTATGACTAGAAATTATAGAGTATTTTAAGTTGTTTCCACGGTTGATAGGAAAATGCAAGTGTCCGTGCCCACGATTCCCTGCTGCCATCCAGTGATCGCACCACACTCCCCACAAACACTGGGATATGCGTCAAAATCTTGTGTTTATTTGTGATAATCTTAGCCCTGTATTATGAGTGACATGTGACGAATTATTTTGTTCCTTTTTTTGGGATAAACACGTTTTCTGCATAGGCTATATAGCCTAATACATGTTATATTAATGATGATATTATTAATATTATTTGCGGACACGGACCCCAAACACACCATGTCTTCTAACTGTCAGGTGATTGTAAATGCGCAAAACCTGTTTCCATTGCAGTTTTGCGCAATATCCCTATTTCGAATTGCCTGAAAACCCTGCGAGCATAAACACTTTTTTACGATAAATGAGAGTTTTTGTGAAATAGACGCATTTCCATTGTGCATGTATTCAATTTGCAATTTCAAATGCGCATTTTGAAGGGTAATGGGAACGCGGATAGGTGACACCATTATATGAGAACTGAACTGAGCTGGACGAAGACATCAGAATGGCTATATTAATTAACTGAAATAATTTTTTTACAACAGAAATGAATCAACACTGAAATTACTTGGATTATGACACTATATTGTTCTAGATCTGCAGAGACAAACTTTGTTGAATTATTTTCCTATCCCTGTAAACTTGCTTTGAAACAATCTGTATTGTAAAAAGTACTATATAATAAATGTGACTAAAGCCCCTTTCACACAGAGATTCCAGAAAATACACGGATAATGTGACCCAGCATTTGTCCCGGGATTGTTTGATTTCGGTTCATTCACACTGCAAGTGATTTGCCGGGATCTGTGAGTGTGTTCACACACAACCCGTAAAAATTCCGGGAAGACACAGGACGTCAGGATGAGACGTATAACGGACGCGTCGAAAACATGTACACGCGCATACCGTTCCACAAAGCTAGTGAACGATCTCAGCTTCAGTACGGATTAGGGCTGCACGTTTTCAAGTTTTTCATTAACCGTTAACCGAGGCCCTTATCGGTTAAAACTCGGTTAACCATAGTGTGTGCGCACCGCAAGCTCGAGATACAGAGTTAATTTTTAACACCTTTAATAACTGGTTGGACCCCATTTGAAACGAAATTAATTTATAGAAATAAAACGCAGTGGTAAGTTCAGAGCAGTTAAAGTAGGCGCGTTTCCATCACCCTTTAAACTGAAATTGCCAATTGAAAATAGGCACATTGGCAACACGTCCACTTCGCAAAAACTCTGTGTCCACAAATAATAATAATAATCATCATTAGCTATTGTACCATTTTATAGGCTGCATACGTAGAAGATGCTTTTATCCAAAAAAGGAACAAAGCACAAATAAACACAATATTTTGACGCATATCCAGTGTGTGTGCTTAGTGTGGAGGCTGCGAGACGCCCATGTGAACACTTGCAGTTTCATTGCAGTTCTTTCAGTGGAAACAACTTAAAATACTCTTTCATTTCTGGTCATACAGAAAATAATAATACATTATTCGCAAATACATTTATTTGCGTAAACTTGTTGTGCTTTAACAAACAGGCGCGCTTCATGATCTCCGTGAACTGAAGCGCGAGAACTGAAACAGCCACAGCATTCCAATTTGTTCGTTTTAAATTTGACATTTAACGCTTTAGTCTGAGTAGACTAAAGCTTTAAATGTCCAATTTAAAACGAACAAATTCGAATCAAAAGCCAATATCTTCTGACTATGTAATAGCCTAGCTAATTATGTATTTCTCTTTAAAGGTGCATCCGGGGATGGAGATTTGTTTTTAGCAGAAACTGATTTAGAAAACAATAGTTTATTAATAAACAATTAATGCCTCGTTATTTTATATTATTTTATTATCAGACACATTTATTATATCTTATAAATCATCTATAAATCCCCTTTCTGTAGGCTGTGGTTACGGCTCTTCTCATTCAGCACTGTGGGGAAAATATAATTTCCAGGTTCTAATTTGGCCTCAGAAAACCAGTAAAATCTTTTTTTTTCCATATTCATTTGTCAAATATTTTAAATGTTTAAAGGGGCAAAAAAATCAAACAAATATCTGAAAATTCATCGATATATAGCCTATATATTTTTGCGCAGCTAGTCCTACAGTTCAAATGAACATTTTGGTGTTCAACTCTGCGTTTTACAAAATACAACAACCGTTCATTTTTCGTTTTGTAATTAGGCCTTCTGATTAAATAAGGGGAAACGAATGAACACAAAAGTACACTGACCGTTTGGACATAATACGAGGCAGAGTTCTTTTTTAAAATTCATAAAAGATACAAGGAATAGCCTACTAGACAAAACCTCAAAGAAATGCCACAATCAAGACCGCGGAGCAGAAATGAGGGAGAAACACACAGAAACTCTGTGACTTTCCCTGCCATTAATGCTTGGATGACACACCAAGTCTCCTTCCATAAATAATAATAATGTCTAGTGCGGTGGCTGTGATATCAACGTCCGTTGCCATTATTTTTGGAATGGCTTATCGCGAAAGGAAAAAAAAATGTTTTAGTCGCATAACACCGTTAATAGAAACGCTGTCATTTCACAATATTTTTTTATCGACAATCAGAAAAAAAAAACGCAAAAGTTTTGTGCAAATATGTATTGACGCCACTTAACCGAGCAAAAAGGTTTCACTCGGTTATGCAATTTTAAACGGTTAATCGGTACCCCTAGTACGGATAGTGAGGAGCTCCTGGTCTCTGCTTCGCTCCAGTTTGCAGGTATTTGTTCGTCCTTTCTTTGTTGATGACGAACACAAACTTTCTTCTAAGAGCAACAGAGTCGCGCGATGGCACGAGCGTCATCACTATGACACACTCTTTACGGCATTGGTCCTGGCTTTTGTTCACACAGCGCGCGTTCCGGGACTGATTACGGCAATGTTACTAGGTCCCCAACCTGGCATCAATCCCAGAAACAATCCCAGGTCGTGTTTGCGTTCACACAGAAGGCGTTCTGGCAATTTCCCGGCAATTTCCTGGGATCAACTCGCTGTGTGAAAGGGGCTTAAGTGAGAATTGTGACGAAGGCACTTGATCTTGTAGGTCTATTGTTGTTTTAGCTAGTGTTGGATTGTATCACTTTGTTAGGTTATATCATGGTTTGTGATTTAAGTTGTTGTTGGCGTAGTATCATACACCATTTGTTAAATTTTCTGACCATGAGAATTGAAATATATATTTCTCCTAGGCCTAGGAGCACACAACGATCTTTTGATATTTCAGAGGAAAAAAACTCATTTTATTTAAATGAATCATTTTTTTTCAGTCTATCATATAATTGTTGTGTATGGTCTATGAAAAAAAAAAAATGTTGGTTGAGTATTAAAAATTATTTTCAATTAAATCATATGTTCAAATGCTCAAGCTTTGTTTTCCTTGTTTTTTAAGCTGTTCAATTTATATTGTTAATCTTTTAACTCAACAAACCAACCAAATGGATAAAGTATCATTTTAACTTTTGAAAAAACTATTAACATTTGTTAATAGTAATATTGTCTTTTGTTAATAGGACAATTCATAATATCTTTTATAGCCTACTATTTAATTAAATATATCTTTTCAATTAAATCGTTTAAAAAAAGTCTTTATAATAACTTTGTTTTAAACTTTAAAACATTCCAAAACATGGAAGTAGCGCAATTCCTTGCCGCGCCCAGTTCCGGCATCAGGCTGTCAGGCTGGCGCTGTTGTCCCCACACTGCTATGACGTATGGTTCTGCGGTTCTGCAGTTAGACCTATCTCGTTCTGTCTCCCTTTTCACCGTAAATACGTTATGGACACATTTTAAGTGCATTATTCTGTATCCAATCATTTGGCCGGATCCTGTGATTTCCTCAGATTTAATAACCACTAGTGGTTGAAGAGAGATTTTCTGATATGATTGTAAAGTGCTTTGAGTGTAACAGTTAGGCCTAGTAGACATATGAAAGCACTATATTAATGCCCCATCCATCCATCCATCCATCCATCCATCCATCCATCCATCCCATTAAGCTGGATATCTCCATCCAGTCTGCGTGGTTTCGAGCCAGCAGACACGCCCCCAGCGTTTGAGAGTAGAGAATAATGCTCATTTTTAATTTTCCTTAGTCATACAGATTTGAAATGACAAGAGAGCAAGTAAACCTTATTGTTTTAAGTGTGCCTAAAGTGTGTAATGAATTCACCACAATTTTAACACAAAATGCTTTTTAAAAGAGAAAAGAGAAAAAAAGGCATACTTAGCCAGGGCTCTTCCAGGCGGATCTACCAGGCTGTGCCAATGGGCAGGGTCAGTGAGGAGACGTGGCAGAATGTGTCCCAGCAGGGTGAGGGTGATCTGCTGTGTGTCCAGGCAGAAAATACTGTACAGCAACTCCACCACACGAGACGCCCACTCTTTACGTGTCTCCTTCAGGAGCTCCTACAATACAAACACATGCACAAAAGTCTGATTACAGGTACAATTAATTTGCCTCAATCTTTTTTTTTTTTTTTTTGTGTATGTGAGTGGGTATGAGTGTGGGTATGTGTGTGTATGCGTAAACAAAGTAACCATTTATTATTTCTTACCATTGTCATTACCATCACCACCCCCACTACCACCATATTGCCAATATTGTATTAGTCGATTTTTATCCTTTCTCCTATGTACCAATTGCCATTGTCAACCCTGTATAAAATAAAAGGTGATATAATAAGATAATAAATGATAACCTTCCCCCACATCTCTTCAGTCCCTATCTTCTCCTAATTTTTTTTTTTTTTGTGTGTGTGTGTTATGTGCAATGTCTAAAGTGCATTAAAAGAGGGAGTACAGTGCGAGACTGTCTTAACTTGGGACAGCGATGCTGTCCCGCTGAAACCACTTCTCGCCTGTCTTGCCTGCCCTGGTGTTTGTGAGGTTTTCCATATATACATATTCCCTTTTTTTTTTCTTTCCTATTCTATGTTGTGGTGATAGTCATCAGTAGTGATGATAGTGACACTTAATTCCAATACAGCATTGACAACGGTAATATTGATGATTCTAATAGTAATAATAATAATAATATTGATATTAATAAAAAATGATAATGATGATGGCAGTGGTGATTGCAATGGTGAAAGCAAAAGACAGCAACAATAGCAATTACAAATATAGCTGCAAGCAGCCATTACCGGGGCCAAGCGCAATAAGCGGCAACATATGCCAAAATGGCAAGGAGTGGCAGACCAACTGCAGCAAGGAGCAATTAAGGGCATTTTGAGAGAACTTTGGGCAAATGGCTAAGAAAATCACATAAACATTAACTTATAAGATGATTTAATGGGTTATCACTTTCGAACAATAGGTGGCGCAGTTACGAAATAGATGTGATGTGGTCAGAGTGAGGTGACAATGACACATGCAAAGTTTGGTGTCAAAATGTGAAGGCATTGCAGAGATAAAGCCTAAATAGTAATTTTGGCAGCATGCCTAAACTTTGATGTTGTGGTATACGAAAACGGTTTCGTCTATCATCGGGCAATTCATAACTTTTAGTCGGCACGGTCTGGAGATGATACGATTCAATTTTCGTGAAAATCGGACAAACGGTCTAGGAGGAGTTCGAAAAAGAAAGTTTTTCAAAGAAATAAAGATGGCGAACAGGACGTTTGTCTGATTATGGAAAACCTGATATCTATGTTTTCGGCATAACCGAAGGAATCTATTAAGATCAGTTTCATTGCAATAGGCAAATTTATTCAAAAGTTATTAGAGTTCTCAGAAATTAATTATAACTTTTGACCAACAGGTGGCGCTGTCTCAAAATCTTTTGAGTACCTTCAGGGCATGCTGCTTATGGCACACACTGAGTTTTGTAATATTACACCAATGCATTTGTTTAGTATAGCATTTTATTTCACAAAACTCTATTGAAGTCAATGGGAATTTCACGTTTTGTTCTATTATAGCGCCACCAAGAGGCTCAGTCCCACAATTTTTTTTATGTGTCCTCAGAGTGAGCCCATACATATGTGTGTCAATTTTGGTGCAAATATCTCAATTCACTTCCGAGTTATAAACATTTATATGAAAAAACACGTAAAAAATGACTGACACATGACTTTGTTTGAATTTTACTACCCCTTACTATCAATATTTTTGCATTTGGGCATTTGCATATAGTTAACAAGCTATGATTCCGTGTTTCTGGCGGTGGTTTCGTCTCGATCGGAACAGCGGTTTTGAAGATATCGCCAAGTGTTTTTTTCGCGCTAAATCGCTACGCTACACCAACCGTAACACGAAACCCAGCATGTTTAGTATCGTTGGACTCGGCAACGATTCAGAAACTCAAAAATATGACTCCCGTGAAAATAAGTGTACCACACCCAAAGTTATAAGCGTTTGAAAAAAAAAATTCACCACTAGGTGGCGCTGTTTCGAAACTTCTCAGGCTTCTTCAGGGCATTGTACTGATGACCCATACCGAGTTTCGTAACAATTCGTTCATGCGTTCAAAAAATACAGCATTTTAGCACATAATTCAAAATGGCCGACAGCCAAAATGGCCGATCTGGGAAAATTGGATATCAGTCGACTCGGCATGATGCCCTGAATCTAACGAGATGAAGTTTATGTTTTTTGGACAAACCGTTCAGAAGTTACGAGCAAAAATAGCCATTTTTCATATCTCCGGACCACTAGGTGGCGCTGCGCCGAAACGCTGCATGTAGCCTCAGGTCATGCTTGTGATGACATGTACCAAGTTTGGTCTGAATAGGATGAAGCGTTGCGGAGATACAGCCTCACGTCTGTTTTCGCAAGCGCTACGTAAAATTTGTTTACGCGTTTATCGAAAACGGTTATTCGAATCATCTTGAATTCCATAACTTTTTGTCAGCACTGCCTGGAGATGATCCGGTGCAATTTTGGTGAAAATCGGACAAACCGTCTAGGACGAGTTCGCAAAAGTAGGTTTTTTGGAAAATTCAAAATGGCGGCCGTTTTTTTATGACGGAAAATGACGTCATAGGGTGCGATCGAATCGGCATGAGCTCAGGAACAAGAGGAAAAAAGAATTTTGTTGATAGGCCTTACGGTTCAAAAGTTATTAGCATAATAAAAGTGAAATTTTGGACAGTTGGTGGCGCTAGAGGGAATGAGTTAGAGACACCAAAATTGGTGTATTTAAAGTTGGGACTGTCCTCTATCAGAATGTCAAACCAAAACAACTTTCCCGCAAACCGGTCTATGGGCTGCCATAGACGCCCAGTCGGAAACGGAAGAAGAATAATAATAATAATAGGAAACGGAACAGATACAATAGGTGCCTCCGCACCTTCGGTGCTTGGCCCCTAACAATGAAAAAGTACAAATGAAAATAGTAATAATAGCAGTAACAGTAAAGATAGTAATAACAATTTCAAACAACAAAAACAAGTTCAAACAACTAAAATGTATTAATATTCGTGGATTGATTAAAAAGGTGACAGAAGTCGGAGTTGAAAACAGAGAAAGGATTCATAGCTGTAAGAGGTCAGAAAGTGTTGGACTTCTGATGTGAAACCCATTTTAGCTAATCTATTGCCCGTGTAATGCGTTCTGTGAAGAATTTTGTATTGTATTAACTGAAGATTTGCCTCAATCTTTAATAGAGCAATCCCAAACACACTTACCTTAACCAGGTTGTTAGTAAACCAGAAAACCCCTCCCATATGTAGTAGGTTCTCAAAAAGATGAAATGCATGGGAGTCCACCCAGCCTTTCTCCAGAACCTCCCTAAACTGGGTTTGCAGAGCCTGGTGGATGGGTAGTCGTGCTGGGAGAAGGTTACGGTAGGGAATAACCTCCTGACCTTCAACCGCTGGCCGCAGGGACAGTCCTGTCTGCTGAAATACATCAGCACACATGTGCTCCAAGATAGAGCTCATAATCACCACACTAGGGAAGGTGTGAGAAAAAAAGGGAGACAAATACCAGTCTTTTAGGGCTATTCAATTCTGTACCTGGAGAACCATGATCAGCAGTGTTTAGTATCCCTATCCCTTTAGTAACCCTAATCAAACACACCTGCCTGAAATCTTGAAGACCTGGAACTAAACAAGGCAGTGCATGGCACACAACTTTCATAAATCCTTTCAAAATATAAATCACTTTTTTTCCCTCTTATAATCACTTTTACCCACTATTTATTTAATTATTTATATGTTTCCGCAGTAGTTCCTGTGCTTGTGCAGACTAAAGTGTCCACTCCCTCAGATCACTTGGACGTGGCTGTGGTTACAAGAGGTAAAAACGATATAAATACTGTTCGTTTTCTCACACAAACCGCTCATTTCGTGTCTTAGGCCATCAATGTTTAATTTGGACTTCTCTGTGCATGCTCTTTGAGGTAGTGACCATAGACCTGCATTATATGATTAACAGACAAGAACGGTTTGACCTAAAAATATCAAAGTTGAAACTACTGCGGAAACAAAGACAACTACATCTTGGATGCCCTTGAGGTAAGCTAAACATACCAAAAATTAATTTGAAAGTGAACTATCCCTTTAAGTTGTTTCTACATTCATTTGGAGAGCATCTATGAAATGTGATCTGTGAAATTACAGAAAAAAAAACGTGCAAAATCGACTGACAGCAATAATATATATAAATAATTTCAGTTTGCATCTTAATTGTATGTTGTTTTTTTTTAGCATTTTAATTAATTTAGATAATCTTAGTAGAAATATTTTTCGGATCTCATGACCTGTAGTTTACTTCCTAAAATGGGCTCTATGCACGGTGGTATTTCCGGTGAAGGTGTAAGGATGCTCGATAACTTCCGCCGATCGTAGAGTCCAATGCAATACTGAGAATTTATACTAAATTTTATACTCCATGGTTATACTAAAGAAACGTTAGTCACAAAAACAGATAAAACAGACACCCCTCGTTGTGTTTATGCTTCTTTTGAAAATTATATTAAATAAACATAAGTATATATAAAATTACATCTAAACGTATGTACGTTTCGTTTCAAAGACAGGAGGACAGTAAATTTTGAAGACTCTGCCATAATCCCGCTTTCCTCCGCTTTAATCTCCACAACCGGAAATGGACGAGCATCCTTGCGTCAAATGCGGAACTTATGCGTGCATATAGCCCATTTAGCGTGGTTACATAGTCTGGTGTGTTTGTGTAGAGATCCCTACCGCTCATGGTAAAACTGCAAAGTGTTTTCTCCTGACATGGGAGTCATGAGCTGACGGATCATAGTCTGGGGTTTATCTCTCTCATCCAATCCTAGCATCCGAACATGAGCCACCAGCCATGCCACGGCACAGATGGCCATACTGCACACCTTCCCTTTGATGTTATCAGTGATCTTCTACACTCAAAGAAAGAGAAAGAGACTTACAGCCAGAAAGATAAAACTACTGTATTCTGAAAAAATCTTTCCAAATTGTCATCCAATTGTCATGAATCTTTGAGCATGGTTAGGGTCACATGAATGTCCTCACCTGAACAGCCTCTACTGATAAAACTCCATTCTCCCAAGCATTGAGAACCTCCAGTATGGCTGCTGGAGTACTGAGACATATTTCATGCCATTTCATCTGACTGGAGAGAGATAGAAAATGTTTTTTTTAGACAGAAAAAAGCAGCACAAAACCAAACAACCACAACCAAAAACTTCTTCCATTTATGGAAACCAAACTGCAAAATATTAATTTAGAAGCCATAGCTCATTAACATTAGCCTGGCATGCCAGACCTACATCAAGATGTTAGGTCTGGAAACTCTTCATTGACAGGGCTCAATCCGAGGGGCGGGATAAACGGTTGTCTTTCAAATTCTCTCTGCACGCAATTGGATAGCGCTAAAGCCAATCAGAGCAACAAAGACGGTGACGTACTCAGCGGAGCAAGTTGATATATTAAACTTTTACCGTATCCAGTCCAGCTGTCAACATTGAACATTGAAAATAAGAGAGATTTCCCAGAATCCATCCCCAAAATAAGGGATTTTTTTTGTTTTTTACACGACCCACAAACTTTAAAAATAAAACACTAATCATTAAAAGTCAGTTTATAAGAAGTCAGTCTTATAAAAGTAAGAGTTTATAACTAGCCAACATATGTGTGAGAGAGAAAGAGACAGTATGTGTGTGTTTGTGTGTGTATGAGAGAGAAAGAGACAGTGTGTCATTAAAAAAATAATATCATAGAGAATGTTTAAATATTAATATCAGCTTACGAGGGAAACGGAGGCGGAGTAGTGGTGCTTGCTGGAGATGATTCGGGAGAGGTCCGTGCACCTTACCGATCAGAGCGCGCGCTGACACGGAGTAAAGCCTTTATACTCGACCTTGACAGCACGAGCGCGGGCGGCAAATATGACAAGTTGATCATTTCGCCACAGCTTTTTTGTAACAGCACGCGCGGCACCGGACGCATCCGAGGATGAACGACTTCAAACCGAATATGTCCGAGCTTGCTCTGACCGTCGCAACTCTGTCATCATTATGTTAAGCCCGCCCTCCGACTCTATACACGATGTGATTGGCCCTACCAGAGTTGGGGTTTTCCAGTTCAAACATCTATGGAGAGTTGCTAGCAGCTAGACCACACTTTGCTGCAAAATAATTTTTGCTGCCGCTAGGGTGCGTCTAGATTTCTAGGCTACATTAACATATGACAGCCCACACAGCCTTGATTCAACAATTCAAAAATAGTTTACTCCTGTTTTCATAAACAAGATTGAAAAATTAGACTAATTCCAGCTTTTTAAAAATTGTATTCAAAGAAACTCTTTCATTTTGAACGAGATACCATACTATTCGGTATTTAATAAATTGTGTTTTAACAAAGGTCATTTTAATGGTGCACTAATCAGGATTTTCTAAAACAATAAAAAATAGATGCTAGAAGTGTGTGGTGGTGTTTGTGTCCACAGAGACACTGCACTTTGCCTGACTATTTTCATAATAAAACAATCAAAAACGTAAATACATGTAAAATGTTCTATTTCAATTTATACTAAGCAAATCGTATAAAATAAAATTGCATATGTGCTTATATTAAAATTTCTTTTTATTGAAGTGGCACGAAAAACATGTGGCTTGAACTGCTCAAAGGCTTTTGAGAGTAATATAAATAAAGACAACCATTTTTTCTTGAAACAGCAGCAGCCAGCACAAAGAAATTCATAAACATTTTCATATTAATAAAATTTGCTACCTTTCTAACCACAGATGCCACCATCACTCAAAATGAGTCAGCCTTATCTGATATTATACTATTTACCTCATGAAAAATGGATGCAGATATAAAACATTGGTAACAATTCACAATAAGGTGTCATTAATTAATATTATTTAACTATTTAAGTTAACATGAAATAAGAATGAAGAATACTTCTACAGCATTTATTAATCTAAATTAATGTTCATTTAAACATTAACTAATAAATTATTAAAAAATGGAAAGTTGTGTTTGTTAACAATTAATGCACTGTGAACTCGCACAGAACGACTGTATTTCTATTAACTAACATTAAAAGGGGGGTTGACTGCAATTTCACTTTTTTGATTTTAAATAGTGTGTAATGTTGCTGTTGGTGCATGAACAGTATCTGCAAAGTTGCAGCGCTGAAAGTTCAGTGTAAGCAGAGATATCGTCTTTTAAAAATCAGGAAGTATATTGCCTACAAAAACGACTCGATTGACTCTGTGCACGAGAAAAATGCTAACTTCCGGCTTGAGGGCGGATGTTGGGTACTTCGGTTCCGGTTGCCGTTGTTTACATCAGTGGACCGGCTATCTAAAGCTTAGCTAGGCTATCTAAATATATTTGTCTAAAACTATGTTCGTTTGTTCATTGTCAAGTCATTCAACAGTTTTTACACATATTTGGGTGGAGCCAGGGGCTGTTGCATTGTGAAAAGTAAACGATATTTAAATCTGCTTTTTGTCACCGCACCCAAGCAGTCGCTTTACCGAGTGGAGCGTTGCGTATCCATGACAACTAGAAGGAAGTTTTTAGGCTACTAATTATTTATTATATTATACCCTTTAACCAGGAGAAGCCCCTGGGGTTAGAACCTATTTTGCAAGGGAGACCTGTTTAGAAATATGTGTGAAAACAGCCTAACTTGATAACGAACGAACCAACGTCGGATACCTTTACTCCCTGTATGACATATGTATAGTGGTTGTCAACACTTATCTATAGGCCTATAATGACATTAGTGGTTGTCAACAACATATAGCCTCCGAACATCATAAACAAAACAATGGCTAACACAAGCTGTTCTGGAAAATGCACTTTCTAACGCATGATTTCGACTTTTATAATGTATAGAGCGATAACAGTTACCAAATCGCATAGCTTGAGCACGTAGCATGGCAACATTAATGTCCGAGTGATTCCACGTGTATGTACCGTATGTACGCTGTCAAATGTCCGAGCGAAAAAAAACAAAATGTAGATCTACATCTGGGGAGCGATTTCTTCCTAGGATGGTAGGAGTGACGGGTAGGTTTAGGGACGGGGTTGAGGCACGTCATATGCAATATATATATATATGAATATATATATACAGTAATAACGTTAAGACAATGGCATTAATAAACACACTGAAAAGAGATTATGCTGATAGCATGCCAAAAATACGTGATAAGTGTCATACGCAATTTCATGAGATCAGTCTGATGTTGTTGTGACTTAACGTTCCCTTCAAAATTATGCAAATACTGAGAGATGTAATATTTAAACCCATTCTTTCTTGCTCTGGGGAGCTGGAAAAAAATCATTAGCCAGTCGATGTACATAATCGACTGTAATATTCGTCAAATGTTCAAGACATCTGGAGAAATATACATCGTCCATCAGGCTACCGGAAACTAGACACCCCCTATGGGTTTCGCAGCCGGAAGTAGCATATGCTAACGTGCACATAGTCCATTGGGACTACAGCTGAGTTATGGTACGTCAACTAACCCACACATTTGCATCAACCCCTCTCTCAGAATATGCAGAAAATGGCATGCGCATATTTCTGAGGTATGTCAACTCGTCGAGTGTGTTGTTCACACAGCTGTCAGGTCTTCTGTGTTCGGGCTTCCCATGGACGCTATACTTCCTCAACAATGGATACAATTTATGTTTGATTATGTTCCTGAAAATGACGATCGTAATCTAGCTCTCTGTGCTGCCCATTTTACGGAAGACAGCTTCCTTAATCTCCACTAGTTCAACACCGGATTCAACAAGAAACTGTTACTAAAACATGAAGCAGTTCCGACTTTAAAACAAGAGGCAGCAGTGTTGGGCCACAATCTGGCTTAGACTTCATCATTTTAAAGGTCCCCTGACATGAAAGGTCCCCTGACATTTAAAAGTTTTTTAACATTAATATGAGTTGCCCTAGACTGTATTTGGTCCCCTCGTGTCTAGAATTTTCAATCGGTGTAAACCGAGCTTTGGCTATTTTTCTCTTCTCTGCATCCGTCTGCATCTCAGATGCGCTGATCTAGAATCTCCCCCTATAAACGTCATAGAGTGGAAAGGTTACTCCCCTTTCTCTGCTTTGCCTGCCCAGAGACGTACGAACACGCGCAGGCGCGGTTTTTTTTTTCCTAGCTTTGAGATTTGAGTAGCCTGGATGCCAGACCGAACTCCGCCCACAACATTTTTTGGACGGGAAGTTCGGTCTGGACTCGATCCATTGAGGAGTAATTATGATTGGTTCAGAAATCATCGGGCCAATCAAATTGCCAGGGCGGGCGTTATACGATGATTGACAGGTGGTCTTCAGTAACGTAATCCTCACGTCATCAAAGCGCGCTTGTCAAAGATGACTGCCGACTGCAGCTGGAAAATTGAGATGTATAGATTCCGCTGTCGCGTCTTTTGTTTAAAAAAAAAAAAAAAAAAAAAGACAGCGCATTCATTTTAATAGACAAACAGAGAACTGCAATCAAGGCATTTGTCGATCGGAAAGATATTTTTGGCGTCCTTCCTACATGATTCGGGAAAAGTGTAACTTATCAGCTGGCTCTGACGGTCGTTAAGAAGATGGGATGTAATGAAAAGCCTGTGGTCGTTGTGGTTCTCCTTTGGTGGCACTCGTGGAGAAGTAAGTAAAATAAGTAGCACACTCATTATTTAACTTCTAAAATAAATAAAGTAGGCTACGTTCTGTATTTGAAAACTGCGCTATGCAAAGGAGTTGACTTATGCGTTGCTCTGATTGGTTGGTAGGTCTACCGACTATCCATTTTTTTGCCCTGGTTCGGTTACGACACGCCTCATAATCAAAGCCCAATGGAGGAGTTTCTGACTCATATTCTTTCTTGAATATGAGTATGACGAAGTCAGGCTAAGATTTGAGTTTTTCCGCGAGAAATATCATGGCTTGCAAAACGAGCGAAGCATGGCAGTTGCTTAGTGTTCGGATGTACAAATAAACACAAGTATTTTTTAGTTCCTTCATCCGCGCCTCTGAAGAAACAATGGGTTAATTTTATCTTCTCTGGAAATGTGCCGACTCAACTCCCAAAGTTTTGTATGGCTAGGAGACAGGTAAGTTAATCTTTCTCTCAAAATCATTCGATACTGTTTATTAGAGTTGAGCCGAATACTCGGCTGAAACGAGTATCCGGTACGGAAAAAGCACTTTTGTCAAGTACAAATATTATACGAGTAATACGAGTCAATATCTGTGCTCGGATAAAAAAAAAAAAAAAAAAAAAAGTTATGTTGAGATTAAGGCTGAGCGATATATCAATATAAAGAATATATATATTTTTAAATGTGATATGTAATTAGACCATATTGCATATCGATATAGGCTAGTTCAGGTTTGCACTGTGATCCTTGCTCCAAGCAAGCTGCTGAGTGCTGAACCCGAGCTCTCTGCACTGCTCCCCGCGCCCCAGCCACTCCTTTTCCACTTTGCGTGCTTGATTAAAGCATGTTATGTTATGAAATAAAGTCTTTCACCTCAGTAAAACGGACTTTCTGTCCTGCCAGCCGTTATACTGTAACGTTAGTCGTAGCGCACACTCAATTGCACGCGCAAATAGAAAACAGGAGATACACATTGTCTCACACCAGAGAATGTGAGCAGAGTGGTGATATTTCCTCTAGAGAGGGGAGCGCATTTCTGAAGATCACGCGCCACGAGCTCTCGACCCGAGCCGAGTGGAGCCGAGATAAAATTATTTATTAATAAACTAGTGTTTTCTATGTCAGTTGCTGCAAAGATAAAGATTTCATTGACGATGCAAACTGGCATCTTCATGGTATGAAAACACGAATAAAGAGTAGCCTAATGCACACTTCATATGAATAAGCCTATAGCAGAGAGCAGCCCATTTCTTTTAGCTTGTAATTGTTTTGTTTAAAAGTATAGACATATAGAAAGTATAGACGTGTTTTCTATGTCAGTTGCTGCAAAGATAAAGATTGCATGCAAACTGGCATCTTCGCGGTAGTGAACGCGAATAAAGAGTAATGCACACTACATATGAATTAGCCTAAACATAAGCAGAGAGCAGCCAATTTCTTTTAGATTGTTAAAGAAGACATTTCAAGCTTACTATAGCCTATATATACACTTCTCAGATCTTGTTTCTTATATGCGAGGTTCATTTCATGTATGAGTCGCGCTCCAGTCACGCGCCGGCTTATTTGCTTATTATTAATTAATCCAGGCAATTCGTTGATGAAAAAAAATTAAAATGAAGATGCAATTTATTCAAAACGAAATTCGTTTTAAAGAAAGGATTTCTACAAAACAAAACGTAATAAGTGGTCATAATCATGTCTGACTGACCCATTCCAAATGTTTTCCGATAGGCTATTGCGCATTTTATGATCTTATTTTAGTCATCTCATGAAGTTCCCTTTTCATAATATTAACATACATAGAAAAACATCATATTATAAAAAAAATATGAAAGGAATACGTTTTTTTTTTTTCAAGCCTAGCTTATATTTAAGCGTCACACGGTCCGTCCCGCTGTAGATTGCATGTGGCGTGCATGTGGTGGTGGGGCGCAATTTTCAAATAATAATCGAATAATACCAGGCAATCTTTAAATATTATTTTTGCTTGAAATGCCCATCCCTGCCAAACTGCAGAAGTCGTGTTCTTCTTCGAGACCAAGTCACTCGGTGCGCAACTTGCAATCTTTGCCCTCTCTCCCCCACTCTCTCGTCACCACACTGTCACGTCATGAGAACCAGATATAAGCATTTTAGCCATTAAATAAATTGTATTTAAAACATTGCACTTATATAGGAGACAAGGATTCCTTGTCTCCTATTTAAGTGCATTGTTTTTTTTTCTGACGGTATGACGATATTCAAAATGATACCGTTGCTATTTTTAGATCCCGCGGTATACGATATTACCGTAATACCGCCCAAGCCTACTTGTGACATGTCATATTTGGCTTTGACTGAACATTTGCCCTCACTTTGCAGAAAAAATATTGGGATATATTTTATTATTTTGTATATCGAAATTCAGCCTAAATATATATCGGGATATGACTTTTGGTCCATATCACCCAGCCGTAGTTGAGATGAAAACTCTTGTTCATTACATTTTACTTCATAATTGCAGCCACATGTGTTGTATTCATTGTTGCAAAACTTGTTCTGTAGTTCGTTTGTTATCGTGATCAAAACCATTGATCTGAAGCTCAATGCTGATGCTGTCATGTAAATAGTTTTATTTCTTATCAGCAATAAATATAGCAATTTCAGATCAACCCATATCAATTGCATGCTTAAAATAACATACCGGTTAAAGCCCCGCCCATTTCAAGACTACCTGACCCACTTCCGGGTTTAGGCCCCGCCCAGTTCGAGTACAGATACAGATAATTCATATGGTTAACAGATACAGATACAGATAATGCTGTACTCGCTCATCCCTACTGTTTATGCATCAGTAAGTCAAGCCAGACTATTGTCAACTTCACATTGTTTCTTTGAGTAGGATGAAAATAATCTTATTTAAAGAAAGTGTTTACCAGGATTTATTGATATTCGGTAAGCACGCGCTGCTTTGTTTAACGTTACGTTATCTGCAGCCGGCAGCGTCGGTTTTCATTTTTGAATGACGAATATAGACTAATATATCTGCAGAAATAGACAGTTGGCTCATTAAATGCAGGCACAGAACGCACATTTAGCTGACAGTCGGCAGTTCTCTCGGTGAGTTCAAGTGCAGCTTTTCGGCTGTAGTTCTCTCGGTGAGTTCAAGTGCAGCTTTTTACCTCGACAAGAGCGGACGAGTTTCGGGGTTTAGAGAGAACATAAACTGCGTTACACTGCACAATGAAGCTCTTGCTGTACATCATCGTGTCTGCATTGGTGAAAGCAGAGAGTGCACAAACTGCATGATTATTCAATAAGATCTTCATTCTTGCGATCGACAGACTGTCATCTGCTGCTCAATACTCATCACAGCAATATTTTATGTGATGAGAATCTGAATACTTCAAAAACTTCTCACGATTCAGTAATCTCGATATCTGTAATAGTAAAAACGTATAATAGCTGTAGTAAAACGTATTCAAGAGAGTTTCACATGTAATATGTAGCTATTTCATATGCAAGCATGTCAGCCAATCACAGCAGTGGGCGGTTACATTGAATCCCACAGCAGGCACACCCCTTCTAACAGACCGTTCTAAGCAGAGGTTAAAATCAGGCTAGGAAAAATGCCTTTCATTTCTAAATTATGACTATTTTTGATCTAAAAAACATACTAACATTATAAGGGCAACCCAGCAAACATTATAGAATAATAAAAAAAAACCCATGTCAGGGGACCTTTAAATGTATTTGCATGTATAATTCCAGACGTAGCCTTGTTTTTTATTGTTTTTTAATGCCAGCGCTGGCTTTATAGCCACTACTAGTTAGCCTATGCTATTTTGTGTCTACGCCAAACACGTACAAACATTATGGACCTGAATTTTCTATAAGTACTAATGTTTTAAACGTATTTTTCATTATGCTTTATGACGTTATTTTCAATTTGATCAAGAACGTAAACATGCCAACGCTGTTTGAGTATAACATTAGTCGCCAGTCAGTTGCTATTGTTGCCAGTCAGATGCTATTGTGTAAAATAAACGTGTATAAAGTTAAAAAATGTAGCAAATTATCATTCAGAAACATTTAGTAAGAGCTGTAGTATGTGGTGAGGTTCTGCTTGACTCTCTTCATCATGGCTTTCTCGGTCTGATTATGCCTGAAACTGATACTGCAGTTCGACAGATATTTACATCTGGACCGGAGCTCATGACATGCACGTTTCGCCCGTAAAGGTAATGGGCGTTAACCTTACGGACAACGTGAGCAACAGTTTAGCCAATCACAACACACCGGGCCAAACTAACCAATCTGAGCCCACTACGTGTTTCTGAGGGAGTGTTTTCATAGAATCAGGAAGTGAACCGCTCGTTCAGGGGACAGAGGAGACATTTAAAATATATTGATTCCTGTAATAATAATTATTTATTCATGTGATATTTATAAATCTGGGTGCGTTTTTGGTTGGAAATCAATGAAACATGGTACTGTATTACCTGGTCTCCCCTGTTTATTGTCATAGCTCATACAATAAAGCAAACACCCATGATAAACTATGCTTTTCTATCTAACGTTAGTAATTGCTGACTCTTTACTCCAACACTGAGCGAACTCTCTGCTCCTCGTCACGGTGCGTCTCAGGTGATGGTTATCACTCTGCCCAAGTAGCAGTGCTTCGCCTTCAGAAAATATAGTATCTATACGGTCAAAAGATGTCTGTGTCTCATATGGCCTTGATATTTGCACACTCTGTGACTATACAAACCACAACATGTAAATAGGAAAACGTTTGCGTTATTTTGTCACTTATTTGGATTAGTATGAAAGCTGCAAC
Organism: Pimephales promelas; assembly: GCF_988280905.1. Taxonomy (NCBI): domain Eukaryota; kingdom Metazoa; phylum Chordata; class Actinopteri; order Cypriniformes; family Leuciscidae; genus Pimephales; species Pimephales promelas. The sequence continues at coordinate 10,511,053 of NC_142785.1, forward strand.
CATTCACATCCAGTCTTTGTGCTAAGCTAGGCTAGCGGTGAGTGCGTCAAACATACTTATAAGACGCACGGAGATGAAAAAGGTATGTATGGACTTATCTAACTCTGGGGGGGTAAGGTGAATAGGCTAAAGTCCCAAAAAGTCGGAGTGTTCCTTTAAGCTTCAAGAACGGTAGGCTAAAACATAAAAGCTGTCGGTCAACAGCATGTAACGAGGTTCGATCTTGCGTCGTTTGGAGGTCTATGAGGTTGAGGATAATGCGTTAACCACACAGCTATCGCTAGACTGCTAATGCATTGTTGTCTTATGCGATTGTAAAGCCTCATTGATGTAGCCTAATATGTTTCAACTGCAATGTTTTAAGGTTTCATTATTTTTTCAATTTAATTTCAGTATTGTGATTAATTAATTAATTTAACTACATTTCACTTGAATTAATCTGCTACCATCTTTCAATCGCTCTGAAAGAGCCGTGGCGCAGCTGAAGATTACACAAAAAACGGACACTTTTCAAAGTCTGTGATTGTAGCGCCCCTTAGCGGCCAAAAGCAGCAAATACACCTCAACCTTTACCGCCGCAACCACATTCTGGTTGTCTACCTACTGTAAATTATCTATTATTCATCGGCTTTGATATATCGGCCCAATTTTCTTATCGGATCGATAATGATAACATCAAAAAAGACCATTTATCGGCCGATATCGATATGTGGTCGATATATCGTGCATCCCTAATATATATATATATATATATAAATTTTTGAATTTATAGTCAAAAATATATGGCAAATAAATTAAATAATCCACACCTACTGAAGTGGACGCTATATAAATCAACGTTTTATGAAGATGTTAATGTGACAAGAGTGATTGGTAGATGCAGCTGATGTGTGAAGAAGCACTTACACAAGCTTCATCTCAGAGGAAGAATTGAGCAGTGCCACCAGACTCTCCACCTTCCCAGACTCAGGTCTGAAGCAGGGATGGTCTGGATTCAGGGTTTTCCCTTCCTCTGGCATGCAAGTCTGCAACCACGTCTCAAAAAAGGGTGTCTCGCTCGATGGGCTGGGGTCCGAGAGAATCACCTGAACAGATAAGGAAGAGGATGTCAATGACTCAAGTGTAGGATAACGCCTTAAAAATAAGAAGTGTTCTGTGATGGCAGGATGTGGTTATGAATGAATTATGTAATAATGTTACACAACTCTATCAGACTGTAAAATTCTTTTGCTATAAAGCTCAAACACTTAATCTGTATAATACATGTGTGGAGACTGACCTCTGACCCATAGGTCTGCACGACATGACACAACATGAGGAAGGAAATGTCAAACAACAGAGCTCGCACTGACGCAGACTTCGCTGTAAAGTATATTCACAGGTGTTATGTAAAAGTCTGTATATAGATAAATATTACTCTATATTTAAATAATAATAAAATAAATAAATAATAATATTTAAATATTAAATAATATGTAAATATTACGGTCTGTATTACTCTAGTAATACTCAAGGACAGAGTGTCCTTCACACATTAAGTTATAATTTAAAAAATACATGAAGATGACAATTTTAAAAGTGTCCCAAAATTGATTCTTGCATAAACATATAGACCATTTTGCAAGATGTAAACAACACTGGTCCAGAAGCACTTCCTGTTTCAGTTTTTTAGCACTACACAAAAGCTGGGATAAAATACAACCAACAGAACATGTAAAACTGAATCAAAAAGTTAAACAACATCTTTAAGATGTTTTCTTTACATGTGAAATAAAGAAAACAGTTACAAACTGAAACGGGAAGTGTTTCTGGACCAGTGTTGTTTACATCTAGCAAAATGGTCTATAAGCCTAAAGCCCATCTGAATAATAACTGATTAACAGGCTGCATGTAATCGAAGAAAAATAAAGCACGTAACTTACATCCTTCTCCACTGATGTGTTTTGGAAACTCATTAAGCCTGAAAGATAACAGCAAATATTATATATAAATATAAATATAGACACTTTGTTTATGTATTTCTTTGAGGAAATATAAGATGATCCTGATGCAATGTATCCAATTTCTGTCATACTTGATGAATTTGCGAGCAAAAGACTTTAGTTTCCCAGTCGCTGCGGCAGCGGCCAGTAGCAAATCAAGACTTTTCCCTGAGAGCATGTGACCCAAAACTCCCAGCAGCCCCTCAGGAGACTTAGAATGATCAGCATCCACAGTCTGGACAAACAGAAAGAGAAGAAAATCGTTCAGCTAACAGGTTACAATAAGGTTCAATTTGTATATTAGTTACCATGAACTAACAATGCAACAAATAATTCAAAAGCATTTATTAATCTTAGTTAATGTTAATTTCAACATTTAGTAATACATTATTACAATAAAAAGTTGTTTTATTTAAAAAACCTGAGCTATAAACTAACAATGAGCAGTTGTATTTTTATTAAATAAAGGATAACACCTTATTTTATAGTGTCCTTGTTACATGTAACATGCTCTTATCATAGTAATAACAGTAAAGTATGCGTAATAACATAACTAACCCACAACCAAACCCTAATCCTACCCTAACCCGATTATATAATAAATAATATTACTCCATTATTAAACATATAATTACATGACACCTCAAAATTAAGTGTAACTAAATAAAGTTAAAGAGTAATAAATATTGTAAAAAATGAATTGTGCATTGTTAGTTAATCTGCAACTAATATTATTGAGAAGTGGTGTTACCCTTTTTTTTTTTATAACATACTAAGGTAAACTGTCTGTTAAGTGCTAGGGTTTCTTCCCTCCCCTTGTTTATTGGTTGCTGCATTTCTTCCCTCTGTTGTTGGTTTCTTCTTGTTTTCCCGCTCTCTGCTATCCTTGAGTTTTTAGGTGCTGCTATTGGTCGGAGACAACCAATCGTCGGCTGTGGTTCTGATATAAGGCTCCAGAGAACGGAATAGGAGGAGCTTGTGGCGCTTTTCCACTGCATAGTACGGTACGGTTCGGTACGGCTCACTTGTGGTGCTTTTCCACTGCATGGTACGGTACAGTACGGTTCGCTTCAGGTCGCTTTAAATAGTACCTGGTCTGTTGAGGTTCCAAGCGTACCGTACCGATACTAAAATGTGACGTGAAACACTGCAGATCACTGATTGGTCAGACAGAATCGTCACTACTAGCGTCATTGGATTTGCGACACGAGACACGAGACACTTTTTTAGCAGTATTTTTGTTTTGCTGCCATCAGCCTTATTTTAAACACATTTTTCCGTCTAGCAGTTAAAAACAACCACATACCGAGAATCAGGAACACCATCCCCTCGATAGTCTCCATTGTTCCTGTGTTGTGGGTTTGAAAATGTGGCGCTTTTAAGATGATGTCATGGCAGTAGAGGCGCGCGCAAATAACGATCAGTCCCACACACTTTGAAGGGGTACTACTGCAGTGGAAACGCAAAGCGAGCCAAAATGTTCCGCGCCGAGTCGAAGCGTACTGGGCCGAACCGTACCGTACTATGCAGTGGAAAAGCGCCTTTGGAGTGTTTGTGGCTTGTGTTATTGTTGTTGATGAGAAGTACTGACTTTGTGTTGGTTCGCTTGTTTGTTTTTCTAAGTAGGATTGTGTTGCTCATTGAGGACTGTCTGACCTGGGGCCCGCTTCAATAAGGAGGTTCATAGCAGTCTAAAAATATACTCAAGTAAAAAGTAGTTAATTTAAAACATGAGTAAAAGTTGCTGAGTAACTTGTTTAACAGCGGGGGTGGGGTGGGGGACTCCCCCATGTGGGGAGAGTTTCACAGTATGAGAACCGTTTCAGAAAATATCACAGTTTATGGTATTAAACAATTATTAAATATATAAACTGCATTATTAAATTATGGTTATTATTATCATCAGTTAAAATGACAGTTAAATAAATTAAACATTTGTTCAATCAAACATAATCAACTAACTTCAATAATTGATTATGAATAAGATTAACATCTTATTTTATCATTTATAACTTATTAAATTATGTTTAAAAAATAATTCTAGTATATAGATATATTCTATATAGATATATTCTATCTAGTATATGAAAAATAGAGTTCTAGTAAATGTTTTTTATTCCAATTTTTTTAATGATTTAATAGAAATTTATCAAAAACGGTGGTAATCAAATTAAACTTTAGCAAACGTTTTAATCCTTTTATTTTTTGGCAAAGTGCTTCAAAACAAATTTAGTCAATTAAACCATGGACAAACAATTTATATTTCATAAAGAATGTGTAAATACATTTTAGTATTATTGTTGGTGTTTAAACAGCACTTCCTCTTTAAAAAAAGTGGAGGAGACCGCAAGAAACTCTGGGTTTACTAAAGCCTTGTTCACACTACATGATTTTAAAACGTCGGGCTGAACTGTGCGGTTCACACTACATGACTTGCTCTCAGTGAAATCAGGAGTGTTCAAGTTGTTTAGCTGGTCACACCACACAACACAACGTGATTGATCCACAACAGGAGGTAACTCACTGCACGAGTTGACAACGCACTACATAGAGATATACAACCACGATCGGATGATAAGAGCAAATCATTTGTGACTCGAGTTGACAACGCACTACATAGAGATATACAACCACGATCGGATAAGAGCAAATAATTTGTGACTCAATGAGAGCTGTTTCAGTACTATGTTACGGTCTAAATCCTGAAAATAATCAAATAAATAACGAGTTGACAACAACTCTGTCACCCAACGATTCTATCTCGTCTACAAACCACGTTTTGTCATAAAAAAACGTGAAAAACCAGCAATAAAACGAACCAGAAATGACGCGAAACACCACGTGCGAAGAGAACACAACACGTGAATATGGACGTCAGACAGAAACACTGTTGCTGCACACTGCGCAACGATCTGCTCTGAGAAAAAAATGCAAAAAAAATATAAAAACTAAGATTTACCTGGTGTCTTCAACCCATGCGTTGCTATGATTGGCTGTACTCATGACATCACTGAGATTGAGTCGCGCGACGGCTCTGGATATCTAGCAGGCTAGATATTTTTCTGGGCTCTGCGAGGCGTCTGCGAGCGTTTTCGCTGCGTTGTTTGCTCTTTCATACTAACAGATTGGCAAGCGTTCATCGTCCGCTAATCCCCCGCAATTTGCACGCGATAACACCCTGACCTGTCGGCGAGCTCAACGATTTGCAAATCGGGCATAAATCGGGCTTAAAATCCTGTAGTGTGAACTTGGCTTTAAGAAAACCTGCCCCCGACCAGGTTAGGTTCACAGAGTGAGAAACGATGGTAACTGACTCTGAGTATAAGTTACCTCTCTTTCAGAAACGGGCTTGATTTACTCTGCTTTCTCGGGTTTGATATACCCCACTTTCTGAAACGGAAAACTCAGAGTTTCCCTCATTTCAGGGTTAACATACTCAGAGTTTTCACTTAACCTCCTTTCTGAAACAGGCCCCTGATCTCAACTGGTACTAGCCCGGAGAAAAGAGAAAAGGGAAGTACGTCACGTGACCTACATTTTACATACACGTAGAGAAATGCCATTTTTAGACACACTAGGGAAGGAGCGTGTGCACTGTGCAACTATATGTAACTTTTGTTTGATTAGTTAGTGAAGTTTTAGTTATGGCGTTTTGACGCTGAAGAATTCTTTATTTCCTGTTTTGTTTTCCAGGGAGTTTAGAGAGTGGGGATTAGTTAGTGAGTGTTTTTGTTTTGTCTTTTTGTTTGTTTAACACCGCTCATTTTCTTTCTCTCTGTGGCTTATTCTGAATATTATTATATTTTTTTATTTTTTTTTCTTAAGTTGTATATAGTTGTAAATAAGTTTGTTTGTTTGTTTACATTTATTCCTTGTCTGTATTGAAAATAAAGCAAACCACCTGTTTGCAGTAACTTGCTGTCTTTGATTCATTCACCCAAAATCCTCCCCAGAGACCAAAACTGTAAGAAAGTGTTTAATTTTATTGTACGTCTTCCTTATACTTCACTTATACCATCAGGAGACATAACACTGTCATAAAAATAAAATGTCAATAAATGTAGTTTTTGATCTCAATGTTTCATCAAAATACCATAAACGGATCAGCCGGTGTAATCTTGTGTTCTTCTGTCTCCACTTTTGAGTGAAACGCTCACATCTCAAAAACTGATGCACAGACTAATGCGCCAACATTTTTTTCATTCAGATAATACGCAACACTGTTCTGTCACTCTTTCAGTTTCATCGTGACTATAAAAAAGCTAATTTCTTATTTTTGATATTGGGGTAAAATATAACTTGCAGAACTTTAACAGACTTTGTGTTCTTCCAAGACAATCAATATAAAATGATAGAAAATAAAATGAGGACCTTAAGGATGTTGGTGACTGTTGGTTCGGCTCTCAGGATGAGGCCTGGGTTGGGCTGAATATTGGCATTCTCTGCTGTCTTCAGTCTGGGCGCATGTTCTCTGTCCTCAGTCCTAAAAAAAAAAAAAAAAAACATGGCACAGAGAGAGAAATCAACAAGGAACATAGATCAATAATGTGCATGTTGCCACATTTTAATTATATAATAAATATAAGAATAAAATGTTCTGATCATACCGTTTTGCAGTAAGATTGGCAGTGTTCGAATCAGACAACAGCCCCAGTTTATTACACTCCTGCAGTAACAGACTCAAGCAGTCACAGCTACACACACACAAACACACACAATAGTGAACAACAGCTTTATAACTGAACAAAAACACTATTGTGAAGTCAAAAACACAAATGGAGATTCAGTGGTATTCTTTAGTACCATTTACACATCATGGTACATGATTATGGTAACAGATCAGTGTGTATATATGTATGTAAATTCCAAGCTCTACCAGTTGATCGAACACCATGGCATTAATAAATACTATGAATGTGCTGCCAGTAATTTTAAATAAAACAGGTGTTAGATCAACTGGTAACACAGGTGTTGATAGTGGCGACATACTTGCATCTCTGGTCGGCTTTATCCAGCAGGGGAGTGAGATTCAGAAGATATTCAAATGCCACACTCACATCCTCCGTAAAATCCTAACAAACACACACACCTCTACAGGTCAGATGGAGTGATTGACATTTTGGATTATGTGGACGGTCATATTTTGCTGGCAGACATCTGAGGTTTCAGGTGTCATGTGAGACACAAATTAGAACTAGAACCAAAATAGTTAAAATTCTAAATGAACAGAAGAAGTAAACAGCCAAATAATTGTACCTGTGTCTTCTCTCCTTGTGGGTACTTCTTCAGCCTTAGTAAAACCTGAGGAATCTGGAAATGTCATGTCAAAAAGATGAATTTTACTCTATAAATAACAGCTTGACAGCTTGATAGATAATTATTGTCTGAAACAAAATCAATTAACATAGATAGTCTTCTTGTTGAAATAAGTTTACTAAAAATGAACATTTTCTGTCTTAATTTAATCATGATATTCATGTATCTAACATCAATGGGGAAGGAAATGGTTTCCACATATATGTTAGTCCTTAAAAAGGAACACACTTGTTTGTTCATAATTAAAGGTGTATAATTAAGCGATGTCACGTGTTTTTTAGGCCAAAACATTGTCACATACAGCAAACATCTCCTCACTATCTGCTAGCTGCCTGTCCCCTGAAAAAATTCTCTCTGGTCTCTGTAGACACCCCAGGCTCCACAAACAGCAACAAAAACAAACTGGGCCAGCCCGCACATTTTATTTTGTGGGGATTCTTTATTTTATGATTTAATAAAAATGTACAAACTAACAATTTAATCAAGCTTTTAAAATGTAAATCAAATGAAAATATAATAATTAATTTACAACAAAACATTGCATTTTTTTTTGTCAAATAAGATGCTGCACAACTGTATACATTTAAATTGACATGGATGAAAAAACATTTTTGGTTGTATGATATTCCTTATAAATAATAATAATATTATTTTTATTTTGAGAAGCACATTTTAGTATAGACTAGAGTACCGTAGTGATGTATTTTCTGTCATCATTTCTTGAAGTTAAACTGGACTTTTATTTTGAAGGTTTGTCATGAAGATCTTTCAGTTAGTGTATATAGACCCCTTTTGCGCCGACGTCACAGTTACGTCACGGCGCTAGCTGGAGGCAAAACAAAGTGAAAACTGCAGACGGCCAATGCAAAACAGCACAGATTCGGCTACATAATAAGGAGCTTTAATAATTGTTATTATTATTAAATGTCATTTTGTTGTGTTGTTTGGTGCAAGAATTGATGAAATATGAATATGCTGTATCTGGAACTTTTATTTCTAGAAAATATTCACATCATTAAAATCGCACTGTAATGTCACTCTTTACATTGTCGTGGTCTCGGCGCTGGCTCGGCAGAACTGCGGATCGTACACACAAGTCTTGTACAGGACCATATAGGCATCTAAAGATTTATATGCCCTCAGTTTCTCTTTACGATCGGTTTCTCTGTAAGTGTAGAAGTCAGGCCACTCAACCGAGGTAACGTACGTTAATCCTGTCAGATCGTCCATGCATTGAGTGAGCGTGTAGGCGGCTACGGGTCGGCCAATCTGGTTCCGTCCGTTAAAAATAACTTTTGAAAATAACAATCGCGGTCCTGGACACTGAGTGACCTTACTCATTAAGATAATATCGGATTTTCTCCAGTCATTGTTAAAAAACAAGCTAACAATCCTTGCTAACTAGCGTTAGTGAATGCGGCCAGATGGATCTTTCTGCCTCCACCTAAGCTCCGCCCACAAAAAAATGTCACCATGTTTACCAACTGTAGACCCTTTTACAGTTGGTAAACATGGTGACTTTTTTTCCTGGGCGGAGCTTAGGTGGAGGCAGAAAGATCCGTCTGGCCCTTCACTAACGCTAGTTCGTGCCTATTGATCGCCTATTGATCGTCTCATTTTACACCCGTTTCACTGAATCCTGGTTATTTCCGACATTTCAATCCTAAATTAGTAGTGATAGTTGTAGTATCCCTACTAATTTACTGATCATCCGTTATAATGGCGAACATATCAGATGCGTGTCTAACATTACCTCTGAGTGCAGATGAAGACACATTCGAGCTCTTCACGGTGAAGCAGGAGCTGGAATACGTCGAGAAACAGATCCGTGGTCTGCTGTTGAAGCAAGCCGAGCTGCTGGATCGGCGCTCAACGCTTGAAGCATCACGCGCCGACGCTAACAAATCAAATCACTCTTTGACTCCGAGTTCATCTACGCCGTACGTTACTCTGCCGAGGAAGATGCGATCATCTAAGGCTTCATTCACTCCGGCACCGAAACAACATGGACCATGGATCACACAGCGGAAGACACGAGCCAGGACCAGAGCTGCCTCTCCGCCCCTCCCGGTCTTCGAGATCTCCACCCGGAACCGCTTCTCCCCTCTTTGCGAGCCGGAACGCGATGACGCCGTGATCATCGGCACATCCATAGTCCGCCATGTCCGCGCTAATTCGGATAAAGGTAAAGTGCGCACTCACTGCTTTCCTGGTGCTCGTGTTCTTGATGTTGCTGCACAGGTTCCCGAGATCCTGAACGGGGACGAGCGCGTCGGAGCTGTTGTGCTGCACGCGGGAGCGAACGACATCAGGCTGCGGCAGACGGAGGTTCTGAAGAAGGACTACAGGAGCCTGATCGAGACGGTACGCAGCACAGCGCCTAAAGCAGCGATCATCGTGTCTGGACCGCTTCCCACGTACAGACAAGGACAGGAAAGGTTCAGTAGACTTTTTGCATTAAATGAATGGTTAATGTCATTGTATAATGAACAGAGGCTGCACTTTGTAAATAACTGGCATCTGTTTTGGGAAAGACCGAGGCTGTACAGCACAGATGGTCTCCATCCCAGCCGAATCGGAGCGGCTGTGCTGTCGGACAACATTTCCAAGACATTACGCACCAGATGACTAATGAGTCAAAGTCCAAATTACAGCCTTTGCGGTCCAAACTTAACTAATAAGCATAGTGTGGAACATTATATAGAAACTGTGTCTATTCCTCGTTTAGTGAAGCCAAACAATAAATCTAGTGTAGGATCTAGCAAAAATCTTATTGTAATTAAACCAGAAAATCTAAATATCAGTCAACTAAAACAATTTCTAAAGCTAGGTCTCCTAAACATTAGATCGCTCACACCTAAGGCGGTTATTGTAAATGAAATGGTCACAGACAATAACTTCGATGTTCTGTGCCTTACTGAAACCTGGCTTAAACCAAATGAGTATTTCGGTCTAAACGAATCTACTCCGCCAGGATACTGTTATAAACATGAGCCTCGTCTGATCGGTCGTGGCGGCGGTGTTGCAACAATCTATAAAGATATTTTTAATATTACTCAGAAAACAGGTCACAGGTTTAATTCATTTGAAGTACTTGTGCTAAATGTTACGCTCTTAGATGTAAGAAGGAAATCTATATTATCTCTAGCCCTGGCTACTGTATATAGACCTCCAGGGCCATATGCTGAATTCCTAAAAGAGTTCGCAGACTTTCTCTCGGATCTATTGGTAAATGTCGATAAAGCAATAATTGCTGGAGATTTTAACATACACGTAGATAATACAAATGATGCGTTAGGGGCTGCGTTTACAGATTTATTAAACTCCTTTGGGGTCAAACAAAACGTCAGTGGTCCCACTCATCGTCTAAATCATACACTAGATTTAATTATATCATATGGAACCGATCCAACTGATATAGATATTATACCGCAAAGCGATGATGTCACTGATCATTACATGGTGACTTGCATAATACGTACTGCTGAAATATGTCATGTTGCGCCACGTTATAGACCAGGCAGAACAATCCTTCCAACCACTATAGATGGATTTTCAAATAGCTTACCTGATCTATCTAAGCTGCAAAGTGAACCCAAACAAACAGATGAATTAGAGGAAATGACTAGCAGTTTAAGCACCATTCCTACTAGTACATTAGATATTGTTGCGCCAATTAGATTAAAAAAGGTTCGAGAGAAAATTAAAGCACCATGGTACAACAGTGCTACGCACGCTATCAAGAGAGAAACTCGCAACTTAGAGCGTAAATGGAAACAAACTAATTTAGAGGTCTTTAGAATCGCGTGGAAAGACAGTATGTCACGTTATAAAAAGACACTAAAAACAGCCAGGGCTGAGCATCTCCGCAAACTAATCGAAAATAACCAAAATAATCCAAGGTTTTTATTTAACACCGTGGCTAGACTAACAAATAAACAGACATCACCAGAGCAAAATATACCTTTACAGTTTAGTAGTAATGATTTTATGAATTACTTCAATGCGAAAATAGAAAGCATCCGAAACAAAATTATAAATGTACAATCCGCTATGGTGTCTTATGATTCAGCTTCAATTATGGACCCTCTAGAACAACTAAACCGCTTTACAACGATAGGACAGGAGGAGCTAAATAAACTTATCATTGCATCTAAACCAACAACTTGTTTATTAGATCCAATACCCACTAAACTACTGAAAGAACTATTACCTGTAGTGGAAGAGCCTCTCCTCAATATTATTAACTCGTCTTTATCTTTAGGTCATGTCCCAAAAATATACAAGCTGGCTGTAATAAAACCGCTCATTAAGAAACCGCAATTAGATCCAAATAACTTGGCAAATTACAGACCCATTTCAAATCTTCCATTTATGTCCAAAATACTTGAAAAAGTAGTGTCCGCTCAATTGTGCTCTTTTTTGCAAGAAAATGATATCTATGAAAAATTCCAGTCAGGATTCAGACCGCATCATAGTACAGAAACTGCGCTAGTTAAAATTACAAATGATTTACTTTTAGCTTCTGACCAAGGCTGTATCTCAATACTAGTCCTACTTGATCTTAGCGCTGCGTTCGACACTATAGATCATATAATACTCTTGGATCGACTACAAAACTTCACCGGTGTCCAGGGACAGGCATTAAGCTGGTTTAGATCGTACTTATCGGACCGTTCTCATTTTGTCTGTTTAAATGGGAAAAAAATCAAAGATAACGTCAGTAGACTATGGAGTACCGCAAGGATCGGTTTTAGGCCCTCTGCTATTCTCAATATATATGCTGCCACTTGGTAATATTATAAGAAAACATGGAATTAATTTCCACTGTTACGCTGACGACACTCAATTATATATTTCATCACGACCAGATGAAAACACTAACTCATCTAAAATGACAGAGTGTCTCAAAGATATAAAATGCTGGATGACGCGTAATTTCCTGCTATTAAATTCAGATAAAACGGAGGTATTACTTATTGGTCCAAAAAACTACTCACAAAACCTCTCACAATACAACTTTAATATAGACGGATGTCCTGTTACTTTATCCACAACAGTAAAAGACCTGGGTGTTATACTAGACCGCAACTTGTCTTTCGAAAATCATATTTCATATGTTACAAGAACAGCCTTTTTCCACCTTAGAAACATTGCTAAGCTACGTAACATGCTATCTATTTCTGATGCAGAAAAATTAGTTCACGCATTCATGACCTCGAGACTAGATTACTGTAATGCTTTATTAGCCGGTTGTCCTGCATCCTCAATAAACAAGCTACAGTTAGTACAAAATGCAGCTGCTAGAGTTCTTACTAGGTCAAGAAAATATGATCATATAACACCGATTTTATCATCTCTACACTGGTTACCTATTAAGTTCCGCATCAACTACAAAATACTACTACTGACCTATAAAGCCCTAAATGGTTTAGCACCTATGTACTTAACGGACCTTCTTTCGCCCTACAATCCACCGCGTTCCTTAAGATCACTAAATTCAAGGCTTCTGGTCATTCCTAGGATATCGAAGTCCAGTAAAGGAGGGAGGGCGTTCTCGCATTTAGCTCCAAAACTCTGGAATGGCCTTCCCGATACGGTCCGAGCCTCTGACTCGCTGACACAGTTTAAAACTAGATTAAAGACGCATCTCTTTAGTCAAGCATTCACATAATGCTTACCTTCTAGTCCTCTGTTATGCCATACGGAACCGTTTGCCACTGAAACTGCTTAACGCACCAGTGGGGCTCGACAGCCTTTTAGACAAACGGGTCGGCGCGTATGGTTGGGTTGCGGAGAGTTCGGGTTACGGAGAGTTTGTGAGTTATAACGGAAATCATTATGAACATCAGCTATGCTAATTATTTCCCATCTGCCTTTCTGCTGTTATCTCTGGACGCTTGTCCCGAGAAAAATGGCGTTCGTCAGGTCCAGTTTTGTGTCCAGCCTCTCACGGGGATTTCGGATGCCCCAACGCCTGTGATGAGACGACTCAACGCCTGTGATGAGACGACTCAACGCCTGCGATATGTTATGGCGCCGTTTGATTCATAAACAATATTTATATTTAATATTTATATTTAAACAATATGAATGTAAGCCAGAGGAGAACTGGCCCCCGACTGAGCCTGGGTTCTCCCAAGGTTTTTTCTCCATCCAATCTGATGGAGTTTGGTTCCTTGCCACTGTCGCCTTGCTTTTGGCTTGCTTTGAGCTTGCTCAGTTGGGGTTATTTAGTGTTTAGCAATGTTGTTGATCTGTGTTGTGCTACTTACATGTTATCACTGTGAAGCTGCTTTGATACAATCTGTATTGTGAAAAGCGCTATATAAATAAATGTGACTTGACTTGACTTGACTAGTTAGCAAGGATTGTTAGCTTGTTTTTTAACAATGACTGGAGAAAATCCGATATTATCTTAATGTGTAAGGTCACTCACTGTCCAGGACTGTGATTGTTATTTCCAAAAGTTATTTTTAACGGACGGAACCAGATTGGCCGACCTGTAGCTGCCTACACGCTCACTCAATGCATGGACGATCTGACAGGATTAACGTACGTTACCTCGGTTGAGTGGTCTGACTTCTACAACTACCTTATAGAGAAACCGATCGTAAATAGAAACTGAGGGCTAGGGGTGTGCAAAGCAGCTGCTATTTGTATTTGTATTTGTTCAGGGAGGAAAAGTATTTGTATTTGTATTCGAGTAAAATTCAAAATAGGCATAAAAATCTTTAAAAATACTTTATAGTGTATGGATTCTTTAATTATATCCATTATAATAATTATGGATATGCAATATTGGTTGATTTTTTATATAAATCCAGCAATGAACATGTAACAAGAAAAGTCATTGAAAAGAAAATAACACTCAGCCATTACCTCATGAACCATGGTTTAACCAACAACTAATAAAATACAATTGTGAACATTATGAACCCCAACACCACGGTGGAGGACGCTGTGCAGACAGAATAAGTTATAGGGATAATTTATAGCGAGGAGGTTGATTATGAGCCCGACGCGAAGCCTGAAGGGTTTTCGCTATAACTACGCCTCGCTCTACATTAACCCGCTTATTACATGGCTACCTACCAAATAAATCAATAATTTGACTCAAAATATGGATATAAAAAGGAGTTTATTGATTTAAAAAACGATTGTATCGCTCCCGCTAAAAAAAGAAAAATAGTCCGTTCTGTCTCTACGTTTAGAATCCATGGCAACGCTCTGTTTTTCATAGCAACGGTGTGTTATACTTATAAGCAGCGGCCTGTTATAATAACAGACCGCATTCTACATTGGAATTCAATCAAGCCATGAAACAAATAATTACCGTTACCGAGCTAACAGAGCTACAAACATCTATTAAACAAAAATAGTGATGCAGTTAAGTGTTTTTTTTTCGCTCAGCCGAGCCCTCTCTGTTGCTGTGTGGAGCAGCCTGTGTCAGTAAACTCTTCCTGAACGTCACTCACTCAACTCGCGCACTGCGGTCTCGTGAGGAACGCAGCTTTTTGATATAAAGTATTTCTTGTTCCCGAATACAAATATTTTTTTAAGTATTTGTTCGGAATAAGTATTCGTAAAAAACACATTATTTGTACCTTTCCGAATACCGTATTCGGATTCGGCTCCACCCCTACTGAGGGCATATAAATCTTTAGATGCCTATATGGTCCTGTACAAGACTTGTGTGTACGATCCGCAGTTCTGCCGAGCCAGCGCCGAGACCACGACAATGTAAAGAGTGACATTACAGTGCGATTTTAATGATGTGAATATTTTCTAGAAATAAAAGTTCCAGATACAGCATATTCATTTTTCATCAATTTTTGCACCAAACAACACAATAAGATGACATTTAATAATAGTAACAATTATTTAAGCTCCTTATTATGTAGCCGAATCTGTGCTGTTTTGTATTGGCTGCTTCCAGTTTTCACTTTGTTTTGCCTCCAGCTAGCGCCGTGACGTAACTGTGATGTCGGCGCAAAAGGGGTCTATTAGTATTTTTTTTCTCAAATGAAACAGTGAAAAGCTTGTGAAGTGACTCTCTGAGCAGCTCTGGAAATGAAGTTCCTGTGTTCATGTCCTCACTTATTAAGACGGCATATTCTTAAAACATCATGAGCGTCACTTGTATGAGTTTGTATATCAGATGCACCATTCATTCACACAGAGACATGCAGAAATCCATTTATTAGCGACTCACTGGATGTTGCAGCGTTTATCTTCTCCAGTATGATAGGCTGCGAGATTAATCCTTATCGAGTAAAACGTTAATTTGATATTGTTTATCACCTGGCCCTAACCATAATCTTATATTAAGAACACATTCAATAGTTAATTAATATTACTTAGTACTTGAATGTATAATTACTAGGGCTGACTTCTAATAATCGAGGATTCGACGATTCGATGAGGTCTGATTCGACTATGAACGTTATAGTCGAATAGTACACGGCCAGTTCAACCTCGTATAAATCAGCTTATGTGTGTCTCCCGCTCACGAGCGCTCACTCTTAACAGACACACGAACAGACACACTGTCCCCGGCGATGCTCGCGCGTCACAGAATGTTCATCAAGCGCTCCCCGTTCACAGTAACCGGGTCGTCTCATTCAAAACAGCCAGCCGTTGCTGTCAGCGAGCCGCCACACATTGAATACTCATATGAGTCAGGCTGCGAATGTAAGTTACGTGCCCGCCCCAGCGCGCTCACATTAATAAACGCCTCACCTCCGACGTGCGCACTCACTACATTCCCAGCACATCTGGATGCATAACGCAAACCCAGTCAAACATTTGACTGCAGTATCTTATGCGTCTCATTATCCGGTGCGCCCTATATATGAAAAATGTTCTGATATAGGTCATTCATTGAAGGTGCGCCTTATAATCCGGTGCGCCTTAAAGTGCGGAAAATACGGTATACATGCGTTTTATATTTAACCTGAAATAGAGAAGCATTCATGCGTGACAAAAAATCTTTAAGTTTTAGGAGGCAAAATATATTTTTTGTAATTCTGTGAATTACACTGCTCAAATCAGATGAGAAAGGGTTTTCTCTCCACAAAACATAAAATATATTATTTTTCGTGTTCATAGAGGAAAAAACAATGTTACAGACGTGACAGTTCTCCGACGGACACGAGTGCTCTGAAGCAGCACTTAAAGACTGCTTTAAAACTTTCACAGACCTCAAACAGAAAAACACAAAGCCTTTCTTTAAAGTGAATTTCGTTTTTTTATAATTTTTTTCTTGATTTTAATTAATGTTTCATCAACCAATTGCAGACAAAAAGCAGACAATTACTGATAATCAAGGCACGGAGGCACCGATGTCTTGTCTCATAAATATAGCTACCGCTACTCAGCGTATAAGTATAGTCTACTCTACAGACCTGAAACATATCTGTATTGAAATGTCTACTTGTAAATAATACAATTCAAAACGAAAGAAAACGTAATGCTCTCTGCTTATGAAATGAACTGTGCATTTCTCTCTGGCGCGTGCACTATGCAAAGATCGCGCAGCATCGTCAACTTCATTCATCTTTATTAATAAACAATTAAAATGTCTCCTTGCTATATTTGTTCTTTGTGAACAAGCTAAAGGCTTAGGATAAAACGTTAAGTTACAAGTTACAAGCTCACCACCGCATTAAAAACATGATTGCGTGATAAAAACATGAAAAATACTACCTAAACATAGCCTAACTGTTTAGAAAAAAAACACACACAACGAATAGCCTAATGCGCATACATCCATCTCTTTTGTTTGAAATGAAAAAAAATATAGCTGCTAGACCTATCTAAAAAAAAGGTTCGACTATGGCAAAATCTAACGAATCAGATTCGACTATGAAAATCCTTAGTCGAAAACAGCCCTAATAATTACACTGTACACAGACACATTAAAATAAAGTTAAACCAATTTGTCTTTAGAGCAATCTTAAGAAAAAAGATTTTCTTAAATGTATTTGGAAATCCAATTTTTCTTTAAATAGAAAATCTTATTTTTAAGTTACAAAATAGGAAGCAAATAGCAGTTTTATAAAATAGAATAAAATAAAGAATAGAAAAAAAAAATTCTTAAGAATGTTTTGTGAATCTGGCAACCAGGTTTGGAACAATATGCGAGTGAATAAATTATGACAGAATAAACATTTTCTATTTTTATCTCTTTAACTCGGCTTTTTAGCACATCCAATATTACAACTGAAAGATCAAGAGATAAAAGTGACTAGATTTACAAGCTGTCAATATTTGGGTTATGTTCGGGTTAAGGTCACTATTCGGGTTTGTGAAACATTCGGAATAACCCGTTTACATGCGTGAGCAGAGAGAGTTACTCCTGTATAGATGGAATTTGTAATCAATTGGCAATATACCGATGTAAACGGTGACGCACTGTTAGCGTGTGGACGTACAGACAACCTTAAGAAGCAATATGCGTCCTTTCAGATTCTTCTTCCTGTGTCCAAAGACAACAACAACAACAACAGCAACAGCAGCACACGGATAATGAATAGTTCAGGCCAGAAAGCAATCGCCTTTGTGTTCACCAGGAAGAAAGACCAAGATTCCTTGCGAATAGAACACGTGCAGAACACAAATCAATGTTCCTTTTGATGGGAATGCCAATACGCGTTTAAATTACCAAATATTCGAGTTAGAAAAGGGGTAACCCAGGGATCATACTCGGGTTTTTGCCTGTGTTTACATGGCCGTGCGCGACCGGGTTATTGCTAATATTCCGGTTTTTAATGGGTTATTGGCTGCTTATAAACGTAGTCATTGATTGGTGACTCATCCAAACCTTTAGGAAGGTAAAGGCTGTCCATTTGAGCTCCTCATTCCCCTCTGGAGACTCGATGAGTCCAGTGAAACAGGCCTTCCAGATCTCCAGTACAAACAGTGGAGCAGGGATACGCTACAGACACAGATCACAAAAACATCAGAAACACAGTAGTAGTGTACACACACTACTTCATCTAAAGTATGAACACTGGTGTCTGAAGCCACCTGCATCCTCTTGATCATCATGAGCTGCTCAACTAACGGCTGCGTCTCTCCAGTGAGATTCATGGTTCCCTCCAGCATGACGAGGGCATGGACTGAAGGAAATGTGGTGTGGACCGGTGGATCACACTGAAGACACAACATCTGAGGAATACTATGAAAACACAAATTAATCATTTAAAGAATAAAAGCAGCTATAAATGAAACATGTAAATTAATCAAAATTATCAACTTTTTTAAAAAATTCATCTTTGTCACAATGCTTCTGGATATTAAGTGTCTTTAACTTGCTAAATTCTATGAATCATTTGATACAATGCACTTCCTGTTTACATGTAGGCATTTCTTTTACTTTAATAAAAATACATAAAAAAACAAACAAGTAATTAAAGCTGCAAGCAGCGATGGGCAGGCCCTCGCACCTGTAGCGGGTCGGGGTGTGAGGCGGCCGCGTTGCATATTCTGCAGCTCGGCCAGTGCGGCTGTGCATTTGCTACGGTGCTTCGTTAAAGGTCAATTCCTGTTGCCAGCAGGTGGCGCTATGACTGTGGGTGAATGTAGGCATGTAGAGTTGTTCAGGGCTGGACTCTTGTCAAATGTGTAAAATTTCATGCAGATCTGGGCATTTACAGCTAAGTTACTACAACTTCCTGTTTCATGGTGAATCATCGACGCCACGGACACGCCCATCGACGAAAACGTGAAGATAGCACAACTTTACATCATCAATGCCTTTAGAAGGTACAGCAGAAATTTGAAGTTGATCCGACTAAATCCCTAGGAGGAGTTCGTCAAAGTACAGAGTGTGTAAATCGTCCCAAATCGGTTGCCAAACTCTAAATGGTGGACTTCCTGTCGAGTTTAGGGTATGGGTTCTTGAGGCTTTTTTGTGCGTCTGGTCATGGTAGATGTACCACAGAAATTTCGTACATGTCGGTCAAACGTGTGGCGGGGGCTGTTTCGTTAAAGGTCACTTCCTGTTGCCACTAGGTGGCGCTATGACTGTGGGTGAATATCGGCATGTAGATTTGTTGAGGGTGGGACTCTTGTCAAATGTGTAAAATTTCGTGCAGATCTGGGCATTTACAGCCAAGTTACTACAACTTCCTGTTTCATGGCGAATCATCGACGCCACAGACACGCCCATTGACGAAAACGCGCAGATAGCACAACTTTACATCGTCAATGCCTTTAGAAGGCAGAGCATAAATTTGAAGTCGATCCGACTAAATCCCTAGGAGGAGTTCGTTAAAATATGGAGTGTGTAAATCGTCCGAAAATGGCCGCCAAATTCAAAATGGCGGACTTCCTGTCGAGTTTAGGGTATGGCTTCTTGAGGCTTTTTTGTGCGCCTTGATATGATACACGGCCCCATCAAATTTCGTGCATGTAGGTTGAACGTGGACGAGGGGCTGATTTTTTCCAATTTTCTAGGTGGCGCTAGCGAGCCATTTTGCCACGCCCATCCACGAAACCCACAAAATACGAAATTTTTCACCAGTCCTGACATGCGTACCAAATTTGGTGAGTTTTTGAACATGTTGCGGCCGTGAAAATGGCGCTTACTTTGCAGAAAAAAGAAAAAAACAGTTTCAATAGGGTCCTCGCACTGTTAGTGCTCGGGCCCTAAAAAGAAAAAAATAACCCTAACAGTTTCAAGAGGGTCCTCGCACTGTTAGTGCTCGGGCCCTAATAACATCTATACTACGAGATCCTACGCCTACCCCTTAACCCACCCTTAAAGGGTTAGTTCACCCAAAATTGAAAATTCTGTCAGTATTTACTCACCCTCATGTTGTTCCAAACCTCTATGTGTTTATTTGTCCTGCTGAACACAAAGGAAGATATTTGGAAGAATGTTTTAATCAAACAGATCTCATTCCCCATTGACTACCATAGTATGTATTTTTTCCTACTATGGTATTCAATGAGAATGAGATCTGTTTGATTAAAACATTCTTCCAAATATCTTCCTTTGTGTTCAGCAGAACAAATAAACACATAGAGGTTTGGAACAACATGAGGGTGAGTAAATACTGACAGAATTTTCATTTTTGGGTGAACTAACCCTTTAAACCTAAATATATACCATGAATTCTGACCCTAACCTTACCCATATCCTCATTCAATAGCAGCAACAGTAGCCGCGTTTCCACTGCCGGGCTAGGGCTGGGCCAGAGCTAACAGCGAGCCGAGCCGAGCTAGTGGCCTCGGGCCTCAAGCACCGGACTTGCGTTTCCACTGCCGGGCCAGTAGCCCCACAGCGTTGCCTTAAACCCCGCCCCTAACACGCCTTTCTGGATCAAACGTCATACAACCCAACCCATTTCAGCGGGTATTATGAATTAATTTATTTTTTAAATTAGGAAGATAGCATGTATATTAACTCACCTGCCGTGCTGCAATAGTGTCCCGATTGTCTCGCGAGTCGCCACTAATAACAGAGGGGGACGGGTACAGGACGGTTTCTTCACACGGCGTTAAATTGACGTCGTAACGTTACCCTTTCTTCTGCCCAAATGCTCAGAAGAGCTTTGGTATCCTCGACAGACCAGTACAGGCGATTCTCCATTTCAAGCAGCGATTTTTTTTTTTTTTGCGCGATATAAAAAGTTGGGCTGCACGTTTTCGAGTTTTTCATTAACCGTTAACCGAGGCCCTTTTAATTTTTAACACCTTTAATAACTGGTTGGATCCCATTTGAAACGAAATTAATTATAGAAATAAAACGCAGTGAGTACGGAGCAGTTAAAGCCGCATTTCCATCACCCTTCAAACTGAAATTGGCAATTGAAAATAAGCACATTGGAAACACGTCCATTTCGCAAAAACTCTGTCCTCAAATAATAATAATAATAATAATAATCATTATTGTAACATTTTATTAGTCTGCATAGAAGACGCCTTTATCCGATAACAAAGCACAAATAAACACAATATTTTTGACGCATAGCCTATGTGTGTTTCATTGCAGTTCTTTCATTGGAAACAACTTAAAATACTCTTTCATTTCTGGTCATACAGATAATAATAATACATTATTCGCAAATACATTTATTTGCGTAAACCCACAATAACAAGAAAACATTGTGCTTTAACAATCAGGCTTCATGATCTCCGTGAACTGAAGCGCGAGAACTAAAACAGCCACCGCATTCGAATTTGTTCGTTTTAAATTGGACATTAAAGCTTTAGTCTGCAGCCTTTGTAGACTAAAGCTTTAAATGTCCAATTTAAAACGAACAAATTCTAATCGAAAGCCAATATCTTCTGACTATGTAATTAGCTAATTAATTTCTCTCTAAATGTGCATCCGGAGATGGAGATATGTTTTTAGCCGAAAATGATTTCGAAAACAATAGTTTATTAATAAACAATTAATGCCTCGTTATTTATTATTTTATTATCAGGCACATTTAGCCTATTATAGCCTATAAATCTATAAATCCCATTTCTGTAGGCTGTGGTTACGGCTCTTCTCATTCAGCACTGCGGGGAAAATATCATTTCCAGGTTCTAATTTGGCCTCAGAAAACCAGTAAAATATATATTTTTTTCATATTAATTTGTCAAATATTTTAAATGTTTAAAGGGGAAAAATCTAACAAATATCTGAAAATTCGTCGATATGTAGGCTAGCCTATATATTTTTGCGCAGCATTTGGCATAGACCTACAGTTCTGTTCAAATGAACATTTTGGTGTTCAACTTTGCGTTTTACAAAAGACAACAACCGTTAATTTTTCAGTTTGCAATTAGGCCAAGCCAACGGATTAAATAAGGGGAAAAAAGATACAAGGAATAGCCTACTAGACAAAACCTCAAAGAAATGCCACAATCAAGACCTCGGAGCAGAAATGAGGGAGTCTCTTTCCCTGCCATTAATGCTTGGATAACACGCACGTCCATAAATAGGCTAATAATAATGTCTAGTGCGGTGGCTGATAGACTACCAACGTCCGTTGCCATTATTTTTGTAATGACTTATCGCAAAAGAAAAAAAAGATGTTTTAGTCGCATAACATCGTTAATGGAAACGCTGTCATTTCACAATATTTTTTATTGACATTCAGAAAAAAACGCAAAAGTTTTGTGCAAATATGTATTGACCCCACTTAACCGAGCAAAAAGGTTTCACTCGGTTATCCAATTTTAAACATGGACACCCCTAATAAAAAGTGAAATGTGCATCTTGCTTCAGATCATAACGTTCCATAACACCGATAAACTCCGCCTTTTACCTTGAGCACGCCTCTAGCACGAGCTGGCCTGCTCTGGCCCAAGGTATTCGACGGGCCAGAAATCCTGGCCGTTGGCCCTGAGGAAGCCCCGATCAAGCCCCGGAAGTGACAGTGGAAACGCGACTGGCCCTGGCACGCACTAGCACGGCCCGGCCCTGGCCCGGCAGTGGAAACGCGGCTAGTGTTTTCCAATAAAACATGAACACAATAGGCGCATTGTACCAAACGATTACCTTAAGTACATAGTAGTTAGAGGCCTAATATAAAGTGTGACTGTGACAGTGTCTCCTTGTTATTGTTAAACTAGCCTAATTACTAAATGGCCAAATTGCATTAAAATCACTGCAATAACAACATTGCTTTATCTTATAATTGCCAGCAACCTCTTTGCAAATGCATTGTGAGTAATCAGTTTCTTTTTCCAGCTCTTTCATAGCTGCATCTCAAACAGTGAGACTGAGGTCATTTTGGATTCTCACCTCTTGACCAATGAAACACACTCCTCAAGATTTTCCTTCAGCGTTTGATTGGTCACCGCATTAAGATTTTCTGACAGCTTGAGCAAAGCTTGCTCTACATTGGTCCAGGATGCTTGAGAGACAAGAGAAGATATGGTAAATTAAATGGGATTCAACGTAAGGATCATCATGATTTAATAATTTATAAACATTAAAAATAAAATTAAATTCAATAAAAATGAAGATTTACCCACATATTTTTTTTACATAAAAAATAAATAAATAAAAATACAAAATTAGAAACCATTTCTGATTGGCGATGCAAACACATTAGTAATCTGATTCTGTGAATGGCAGAGTTTAAAAGAAATTATTTGTAAATAGGAAATCACACTGAGTCATTCTGATTGAGCTGATAGAGGTCACCGAAAAGGGTTATATTGGTAATGGAATACTAGATGACTACTGACTGAATCATGTAGTATACACTATTTTTTTCTGCTTATGCAATAAACAGCAGTATGCTATGTCACATGGCCTCATCATGTTGCAAGTGACAGAGTAGGCAAAATTGGGATGACTGAATGGATAAGAATATAACAGTAAAAAAATAAAACAAAGCAAATATAGCCAGTGGTGGCAAGAGAACGAACAAATTGTTCTTTTTAGATTTGCTACTTAAAGGGTTAGTTCACCCAAAAATGAAAATTAAGTCATTAATTACTCACCCCCATGCTGTACCAACCCTGTATAAGACATTTTTTCATCTTCAGAACACAAATGAAGATATTTTTGATTAAATTTGAGAGCTGGATCACTACCACATAGGTACCCTAAGGGATTGATACTTGACGGCCCAGAAAGTCATTGAAGAAAATGTTTAAATATTCCATGTGACTACAGTGGCTCAACTATAAGTTTATCAAGCGACGAGAATACTTTTTGTGCGAAAAACAAAAACAAAAATAACAACTTAATTCGACTATTCGTGCGAGAACTGTGATCTAACTATACTCCTTCTTGTTCAGTTCTCGCGCATGCGTCGTGGAAATCTCTTGAACTCTCGTCTCAGGCCTACAAGTAAGAAAAGGAATAGTCAAAAAAAGTTGTTAATTTTGTTGTTTTTTTCGAACTAAAAAGTATTCTCTTCGCTTGATAAACTTATAGTTGAGCCAATGTAGTCACATGGAATATTTAAACATTTTCTTCAATGACTTTCTGGGCCGTCAAGTTTCAATCCCTTAAGGTGCCTATGTGGTAGTGACCCAGCTCTCAAATTTAATCAAAAATACAAACCCGATTCCAAAAAAGTTGGGACACTGTACAAATTGTGAGTAAAAAAAGAATGGAATAATTTAGAAATCTCATAAACTTATATTTTATTCACAATAGAATATAAATGACATATCAAATGTTGAAAGTGAGACATTTTTAATTTCCATGCCAAATATTGGCTCCTTTTGGATTTCATGAGAGCTACAAATTCCAAAAAAGTTGGGACAGCTAGCAATAAGAGGCCAGAAAAGTTAAATGTACATATAAGGAACAGCTGGAGGACCAATTTGCAACTTATTAGGTCAATTGGCAACATGATTGGGTATAAAAAGAGCCTCTCAGAGTGGCAGTGTCTCTCAGAAGTCAAGATGGGCAGAGGATCACCAATTCCCCAAATGCTGAGGCAAAAAATAGTGGAGCAATATCAGAAAGGAGTTTCTCAGAGAAAAATTGCAAAGAGTTTGAAGTTATCATCATCTACAGCAGGGGTTTCAACTCCAGTCCTCGCGACCCACTGCTCTGCATATTGTGTATTTCTCCCTTATTTAACACACCTGATTCAGATCCTCAGCTTGTTAGGATAGCCGTAGAGTCTATCTTAACGAGCTGAGGATCTGAATCAGGTGTGTTAAGTAAGGGAGACATACACAATATGCAGAGCAGTGGGTCGCGAGGACTGGAGTTGAGAACCCCTGATCTACAGTGCATAATATCATCCAAAGATTCAGAGAATCTGGAACAATCTCTGTGCGTAAGGGTCAAGGCCGGAAAACCATACTGAATGCCCGTGATCTTCGGGCCCTTAGACGGCACTGCATCACACACAGGAATGCTACTGTAATGGAAATCACAACATGGGCTCAAGAATACTTCCAGAAAACATTATCAGTGAACACAATCCACCGTGCCATTCACCGTTGCCGGCTAAAACTCTATAGGTCAAAAAAGAAGCCATATCTAAACGGGAACCAGAAGCGCAGGCGTTTTCTCTGGGCCAAGGCTCATTTAAAGTGGACTCTAGCAAAGTGGAAAACTGTTCTGTGGTCAGACGAATCAAAATTTGAAGTTCTTTTTGGAAAACTGGGACGCCATGTCATCCGGACTGAAGAGGACAAGGACAACCCAAGTTGTTATCAGCGCTCAGTTCAGAAGCCTGCATCTCTGATGGTATGGGGTTGCATGAGTCCGTGTGGCATGGGCAACTTACACATCTGGAAAGGCACCATCAATGCTGAAAGGTACATCCAAGTTCTAGAACAACATATGCTCCCATCCAGACATCGTCTCTTTCAGGGAAGACCTTGTATTTTCCAACAAGACAGTGCCAAACCACATACTGCATCAATTACAACATCATGGCTGCGTAGAAGAAGGATCCGGGTACTGAAATGGCCAGCCTGCAGTCCAGATCTTTCACCCATAGAAAACATTTGGCGCATCATAAAGAGGAAGATGCAACAACGAAGACCTAAGACAGTTGAGCAGCTAGAAGCCTTTATTAGACAAGAATGGGACAACATTCCTATTCCTAAACTTGAGCAACTTGTCTCCTCAGTCCCCAGACGTTTGCAGACTGTTATTAAAAGAAGAGGGGATGCCACACAGTGGTAAAAATGGCCTTGTCCCAACTTTTTTGAGATGTGTTGATGCCATGAAATTTATAATCAACTTATGTTTCCCTTAAAATTATGCATTTT
The DNA here is from genome assembly GCF_988280905.1 of Pimephales promelas. Lineage (NCBI taxonomy): Eukaryota > Metazoa > Chordata > Actinopteri > Cypriniformes > Leuciscidae > Pimephales > Pimephales promelas. The sequence goes on from NC_142785.1 coordinate 10,537,050, forward strand.
CTCAGTTTAAACATTTGATATGTCATCTATGTTGTATTCTAAATATAATATTGAAATTTGAAACTTCCGCATCATTGCATTCTGTTTTTATTCACAATTTGTACAGTGTCCCAACTTTTATGGAATTCGGTTTGTATCTTCATTTGTGTTCCGAAGATGAACGAAGCTCTTACGGGGTTGGTACAGCATGGGGGTGAGTAATTAATGACTTAATTTTCATTTTTGGGTGAACTAACCCCTTAAGTAATAATGTCCTTGAGTACAAGTACTATAGAAATAATGAAAAATAATATTACTCAAGAAAGAGTAAATAAGTAGCTTGCTTTAAAACTACACAAGTAACTACATTACAAAGTACTTTAGTATTATTTTTCTATTTTTACACAAAATGGGGAGATGATAGTGATATGGAGTGCTAAACACTCACATGTCATCAGTTTCATTCACACTGGAAGCCCAGTAGCCTACATTCTGATTCATCCCTCATGCAGAAAGTCCATAAAAGTATTAAACTATAGCCTAAATATAATAACATGTAAATAGGGAGATTATGACTGAATTATCATTATTATTTTTTTTACTGGCACTTTTTTCCCTTCTGTTTGTCTTCATGTTTTAGTCAAATTGTCTAAACAATGGACTTCCATCACATTAGCGGTAGAATGAAAAAAACAAAAACAAAAAGAGAATATAATAAATGTTAACCCGTACCCCACTTAATTTTTTGTAATATATATAATTGGTAACATATATATATATACACATTACACTTTTACGTGCATCTGATTTACAGATAAAACATGCAATCTTATTTCACTGTTGTTGAGTTTTTTTCAGCTTTGTACAATGTTTGCTTCATATATAACTGTATTGTTAAAGAGGGCGAGCTTTAACTTACCATTAAAGCTGTGAGCTGTAGGCTACATGTGTTTTAGACACTTACATTGTTCTTTCTCCGTCAGTGCAATAACTGAGTCCCCGTTAAGCCAAGTTTTTTTATTTACTTTAACCGCTCAGTACTCTGGTGTTATTATCAATCGGATTTCGTATTTCATGAGTTGAAAATAATTCAATTTAAATTTAATCGGAAGATTCATTTAAAAATCAGAATATTAGTATAGCTTACTTACATTTACTGAAATACTGAAACGTTAGCAATACTGATTCAAAACACGAGCGCCACTGAATGAATGTCAAAGTGCGGTTTGAAAATAACCTATATTACAAAAATAAAGCTATGTAAATATTGCAAAATGTGACATTAAAATGAGTAAAAGTCACTTGTCTTTCTAAAGTTACACTGTCCAACAGTGACTCAAGCAGTTACGTAAAGTTACAGCTGGAGGCTAGGCCTCTTTTACCTCCCCTGAGCCAATTGACTCTTAACAGACTCCCTAAAGCAGAGGTCTCAAACTCGCGGCCCGCGGGATGATATTTTGTGCCCCCCTAGTTGATATTAAAGTTTAATGTTAGTGCGGCCCGCCATTGCGTTTGCCGCGTTTTTTTATTTTTAATATTTTTATCCCTTATGGGCTACCATATATAGTCTCGTGACAGCTTACGGTGGGTTTGTTGTCAGTTGTCATAGACAACCACGAAGTACAAATATACTGCGCCTGGAAAAAATGAGCGCATCGCTTCAATTATGAGCGCGCTGGGCGCTTGATGCGCGCCTACATCTGAAACGTACTTGAGCGTGCAAAATATGTGAGCGCGATATGTGAACAAGGCGAGCTACCACCACCAAATCAGGCCACAGCTCGCGAGCGACGTGTTGGATACCCCTGCTCTAAAACAATGTGAGAATAATCATTTTGAGCTCATAATATATTATGCATATATGCGTTGTGTCTGAACGCGTTCAATGAAAGATATAGTTCATGATCTCCTTCATATTTTGGGCATTTTTTATGAGGTCGGTGAGGATGGGAAAATCTTACATGTCTGTGCAAACTTTGCCCGTCGACAAAATTATTGTTATCTGTGGTTGTATATGGGCTGTGGCAATAATAATACCATAATAATAAAAAAGAAGCTCGCAGCAACATATGGAAAAAAAGAACTAACTTTGAACTAGTTCATGTAATGAACTTGGTCCAACAGGTTGATAAGAAGGTTTGCTTTGATATGTGCAAAGTCAGTAATTTTAGTAAAAAAGAGACACTATACATGTGTAGAAATAATTATTTGTATTTCAAAAGCAGTAATTGTTTTTCTAAGTATAATAAAAGGAAATGTGCCTTTCGGAAAAAAGAGAAGAAAAAACATTCAATATAATAGTGTTGTATAAAAAAAATAAAAAGCAAATTTGACTATCATCACGAAGATGTTGTGTATAAGAAAAAGACAGAAAGTTTGTAAAATGAACTTCAACTGTCAGAAGGACAGCTCATGAAGAACCAATCATGTACAGAAAGGATGTTCAAACAGTTCAGGAACAGTTCAAAAGAAACGTTAATAATAAAGATTGAGAAGATTGGATCAGTTGTGCTCCATTTTTGGAATACTTAAATACAATTTTTTTTTTTGAATACTTGATGCGGCCCGGCCTGACCCAGACTCTATCTCCAGCGGCCCCCAGTTAATTTGAGTTTGAGACCCCTGCCCTAAAGCGTGCGCTATGATTGGATATGATCAGTTATGATAGGATATGATTGGTTCATGTGATAAATCCTGACTCTTGTTTTCGTGCGTGATCTCGAATCAGCCAGAATGAAGATAATGACGGTGTTAATGGGAAGACTAATTAAAAAGCAAGTAAACAATTCAATCACTTAGATATCATTGCTTTGTAACATCAAAATCGTGTCTGTGACCAGTGTGTGCCACATATATGTCGCATGTGCTACGGAAAAAATTGATCTGTGCGATGAATAAATTTACCACTGTAGCACACATGCAATAGAGTTTTGCATGTTCATAACACAGCCACTTAATAATGTAAAGTGATTCTGCTTGTTTGCGACTGAGATTGATGCCGCAATGCTATTATACTTGGTAGTTGTAGTCTACTGTGTGATTAAAACTTGTGTCCCAGCTGCACTCCATTTCCCACAATTCCAAAGTAACACTCCCATAATTTCTAGGCAACGTGCCCATAATAGAGCATCACAGTCCCGCCCACAGCCGGTGCCGGAAGTAAAAATTTAACAAAATTTCTCCATTGACATTTGAGATATAAGCCATATAAACATAACCATACATGGTAGACTTAAAACCAGCTACAGCTGTACTAAGCTATTGTATGCTCATATAAACGCCAAAAGTTCATGGGGCACTAACCTTTTTTTAAGATAAATGCCTTTTATTTGCGATGTATTGGATAAGTACTTCATTACCCACAATCCTGAACAATTACACAATCCCACAGTGATGCATCTGATTGGTGGAAGTCGTGTCACGTGTCTGAAACCCTGCGAAGGTACGTGACAGACTGAAGATCATGTAATGACGTAGGGCTAAGCTCTTTGGTTGCACCTCTGAGACGCCCCGCGCCATTGGACGTGTAGTTGCCGCAGCATAGCCTATGAGCGAGCCAAATGCTCAATGTTTTCGCTTGTGGAGCAGCAAATGCTTTTGCTTCAGTAAATCGAGGAAAAGGAGTTTCCCTGCACATTCACTCTATAAAATTCACTGGAGGAAAAAGTTCACGTGGCCGTTGTCAGAACTGGAAGTCACTCAAAAGGCTCTTTTACAGTGGCTTCAGTCAACTTTAGTGAGGCGCGGTGGTTTATGGGAGGAGTAGTTCCTTTGCTCGGAAATGAAAATATGTACACAGGCTTGTACCCTTGGCTTTTCTCCCTTGGATTTTCTCTTCGTTTTTTCACTCGAAATGACTTGTATGCTTATGAGTTCAGCCTTAGCTGGTTATCCTTAGACATGCTCTAATACACTTAAGATATGGATTTTAAAAAATGTCAATGGGAGAAATGAAAGGGAAATTTACTTCCGGCACCAACGCTCTCCCGAGCTGTGGGCGGGACTGTGATGCTCTATTCTCGTACCTGCTAGTTGACGAGAAAATTAAGCGCTATACGTGGATTTCACACAGCCGCCATTTTGAAATCAAAAGCGAGGCTCCGGTAGGGTTGCCACCTTCAGTGAGGCAAAATAAGAGACACCCATACACGACATAATTAAATAATTAAATGAAATAAAAAAAATGTGTCAAGGGTATGGAACTGATTATTTCAACATTACAACTTGACAGTTCAACAATAAACCACGAGAAAACATGAGATGTTGGAAGTATGTGAGCTTGCAACAGAAAACATTTTACAACCCGAATTCCGGAAAAGTTGGGACGTTTTTTAAATTTGAATAAAATGAAAACTATACGACTTTCAAATCACATGAGCCAATATTTTATTCACAATAGAACATAGATAACATAACAAATGTTTAAACGGAGAAATTGTACACTTTTATCCACTAAATGAGCTCATTTCAAATTTGATGCCTGCTACAGGTCTCAAAATAATTGGGACGGGGGCACGTTTACCATGGTGTAACATCTCCTCTTCTTTTCAAAACAGTATGAAGACATCTGGGCATCGAGTTTATGAGTGTCTGGAGTTTTGGTGTTGGAATTTGGTCCCATTCTTGCCTTATATAGGTTTCCAGCTGCTGAAGTGTTCGTGGTCGCCTTTGACGCATTTTTCGTTTAATGATGCGCCAACTGTTCTCTATAGGTGAAAGATCTGGACTGCAGGCAGGCCAATTCAGAACCCGGACTCTTCTACGACGAAGCCATGCTGTTGTAATAGCTGCAGAATGTGGTTTTGCATTGTCCTGCTGAAATACACAAGGCCTTCCCTGAAATAGACGCTGTCTGGAGGGGAGCATATGTTGCTCTAAAACCTTTATATAGCTTTCAGCATTCATAGTGCCTTCCAAAACATGCAAGCTGCCCATACCGTATGCACTTATGCACCCCCATACCATCAGAGATGCTGGCTTTTGAACTGAACGCTGATAACACGATGGAAGGTCTCCCTCTTCTTTTGTCCGGAGGACACGGTGTCCGTGATTTCCAACAAGAATGTCAAATTTGGACTCGTCTGACCATAGAATACTTTTCCACTTTGAAATAGTCCATTTTAAATGAGCCTTGGCCCACAGGACACGACGGTGCTTCTGGACCATGTTCACATATGGCTTCCTTTTTGCATGATAGAGCTTTAGTTGGCATCTGGAGATGGCACGGCAGATTGTGTTTACAGACAGTGGTTTCTGGAAGTATTCCTGGGCCCTCTTAGTTATGTCATTCACACAATCATGCCGATGAGTGATGCAGTGTCGTCTGAGGGCCCGAAGACCACGGGCATCCAATAAAGTTCTTCGCCCTAGTCCCTTACGCACAGAGATTTCTCCAGTTTCTCTGAATCTTTTGATCATGTTGTGCACTGTAGATGATGAGATTTGCAAAGCCTTTGCAATTTGACGTTGAGGAACATTGTTTTTAAAGTGTTCCACAATCTTTTTACGCACTCTTTCACAGATTGAAGAGCCTCTGCCCATCTTTACTTCTGAGAGACTCTACCTCTCTAAGACATCCCTTTTATAGCTAATCATGTTACAGACCTGATATCAATTAACTTAATTAGTTGCTATAGATGTTCTCCCACCTGAATCCTTTCTAAATTTATTGCTTTTCAACAATTTGTTGCCCCCATCCCAACTATTTTGAGACCTGTAGCAGGCATCAAATTTGAAATGAGCTCATTTAGTGGATTAAAGTGTAAAATTTCTCCATTTAAACATTTGTTATGTTATCTATGTTCTATTGTGAATAAAATATTTGCTCATGTGATTTGAAAGTCGTATAGTTTTCATTTTATTCAAATTTAAAAAATGTCCGAACTTTTCCGGAATTCGGGTTGTATATTATTATTTTACATTTTATTATTTTACACACACACGTATATATATATATATATATATATATATATATATATATATATACACACACACCTTTAAAAGCACGGGTTTGTCTGTCCCGGCCATTTGAGTCGCATGTTCTCTAGACTCGTCACTATGGAAACAAAGACACTAAAATGCAATCACGTGCAAATTAACTACTCTACTTCTTGTGAAATTGATTTCATTATAATTACTATTAGTATTATCCATACTGTAAAATCCTTGTTTGTTTATTCAACTATGTGTGGGTTTATGTAAAATCATGTCCGTTGATATGACTATTTGTATTAGGCCTATTGGTAAGAAAATCTATTCATGTATTTAGTTATGTATTCAAGACCTATTGTTAATTCTATAGTAGCCTATTAAAGCATGAAATTCTCTAGGTTTGTTAAGCATAAGTTATTTTCTACAAACATGCACATTTTTATTAATAAATATGTAGGGGAGCGCGGGGCACAACCTAACGCGGGGTTAAATGTAACACGGACCGTTTACATAGTTCGTCAGGATCAAGCAGGTTGTCTTTCCGCTATTTTTCTCTTGCTGCCAGAAGACGGTCTCCCGCGAATTTGCGGAAAGTTTTGATCATATTTCGTGAAGATACTGGACAAAGAGTGTTTTGACACCATGAAAGTAATTTTTTTCATCATAGGTTTTTTTTTCTGTTTCTGAGTTGGGTGTATACGTTTCCAAATCTAACTTTATATTGCCTTAATCACTGTCTTGTTGGCTCAAACATAGCACGGTTTTGTCAGCAATTCCTAGCGACTGTTAGCTAGGTTTAAAATATGTAATACACAGCGGGGTTAGTTGTAACAGAGTTAGAGTGTTACAACTAAGCCGCCAAGTGTACAATGATAATCAAATGAAAACGGAGCCACACAACTTTTCAGGTTTGAGTATACATTTAACTTTGTTAGACTTTCACAAACAATGTTGGAATTTAAAATGTTTAAAATTTAGCGTACTATGAATGATAACTTGTTTATTTATTAAAAATATGGCCTGTTATTAATGCAATAAACCCTTTAATTTAAGCTCACATTATTACTGTTATTATTATTATTATTATTATTATTATTAATTGTACATGCAACTGCCACACACAAACCTAATTTAATTGCAATTACAATATTTATAATTTTATTTATTATTATGTATTGCAAAACTATGCAGCCCTTTTCTATGTCTCTATCCATGATATTGATCCATAATAGAAGGATGATTGGATGAGGGATGGATGTATGGATATCTGTCTACAGATGCACAAACAATATCAAACTTTACAAATAAAATAGTACTGAATTATGCGTGTTACACACAAGTGTTACAACTAACCCCTCTATCTGTTACAATTAACCCCGCATATGGGGTAAGTTGTAACATTTGCACTTCTGTCACTTTCAGTGCAACTGTACGAAAATGGTAGGTCCTAGAAAAAAAATGTAAGTGGTCATTTGTAGCAGAAATGTGTATGTTGCTTGTGTAAAAAAGTATTAATCTAACCTAATTATTTTTTAATTAATTGAGCCAAAACCAAAATGCGTTAGGTTGTATGTTGCGGCCCCGAAAATGGCGCTTACTTTGCAGAAAAAAAGAAAATTAAAGCTACAAAAAGCGATGGGTGGGTCCTCTCACCTGATGCACATTGGGGTATGAGGCGGCCGCGTTGCATATTCTGGAGCTCAGCCGATGAATGAATTTGCTATATATCCAAATCACCTAAAAATTGACGTAAAATTCAAAATGGCCGACTTCCTGTTGGGTTTAGGGCATTGCTCCAAGAGGCTTTTTTGTACGTCTGGACATGATCCATGTACCACAGAAATTCAGTACATGAAGGTCAAACGTGCGGTGGGGGCCTGTTGCCAGCAGGTGGTGCTGTGACTGTGGGCTAATTTCAGCATGTACATGTGTTCAGGGCGGGACTGTTATATAAAGTATAAAATTTCGCGTATGTCTGAGGATGTACACTGAAGTTACAACAACTTCCTGTTTCATGGCGAATCATTGACGCCACGGACACGCCCATCGACAAAAACGTGCAGATAGCACAAATTTACATCGTCAAAGCCTTTAGAAGGCACAGCAGAAATGTGAAGTCGATCCGACTAAATCCCTCGGAGGAGTTCGTTAAAGTAAGTAATGAGTAAATCATCCAAAAATGGCGGTAAAATTAGAAATGGCCCACTTCCTGTTGAGTTTAGGGCATCGTTCCAAGAGACTTTTCTGTGCGTATGGACATGGTAGATGTACCACAGAAATTTCGTACATGTCGGTCAAAGATGCGGTAGGGGCTGCTTCATTAAAGCTCACTTCCTGTTGTCACTAGGTGGCGCTATGACTGTGGGTGAATGTCGGCATGTAGATTTGTTCAGGGCGGGACTCTTGTCAAATGTGTAAAATTTGGTGCAGATCTGGGCATTTACAGCCAAGTTACTACAACTTCCTGTTTCATGGCGAATCATCAACGCCACGGACACGCCCATCAACGAAAATGCGCAGATAGCACAACTTTACATCGTCAATGCCTTTAGAAGGCACAGGAGAAATGTGAAGTCGGTCCGACTAAATCCCTAGGAGGAGTTCGTTAAAGTATGTAATGAGTACATCATCCAAAAATTGTGGTAAAAATAGAAATGGCTGACTTCCTGTTGAGTTTAGGGCATCGCTCCAAGAGACTTTTCTGTGCGTGTGGACATGGTAGATGTACCACAGAAATTTCTTACATGTCGGACAAAGGTGCGGCGGGGGCTGCTTCGTTAAAGGTCACTTCCTGTTGCCCCTAGGTGGCGCTATGACTGAGGGTGAATGTCGGCATGTAGATTTGTTCAGGGCGGGACTCTTGTCAAATTTGTTAAATTTCGTGCAGATCTGGGCATTTACAGCCAAGTTACTACAACTTCCTGTTTCATGGCGAATCATCGACGCCACGGACACGCCCATTGACGAAAACACGCAGATAGCACAACTTTACATCGTCAATGCCTTTAGAAGGTACAGCAGAAATTTGAAGTTGATCCGACTAAATCCCTAGGAGGAGTTCGTTAAAGTACGGAGTGTGTAAATCGTCCCAAATTGGTCGCCAAATTCAAAATGGCGGACTTCCTGTCGTGTTTAGGGTAAGGGTTCTTGAGGCTTTTTTGTGCGTCATGAAATGATACACATCCCCACCAAATTTCGTGCATGTAGGTTGAACGTGGACGAGAGGCTAATTTTTTCCAATTTTCTAGGTGGCGCTAGCGAGCCATTTTGCCCGCCCATCCGCGAAACCCCCAAAATATGAAATTTTTCACCAGTCCTGACATGCGTGCCAAATTTGGTGACTTTTTGAGCATGTTGCGGCCCCGAAAATGACGCTTACTTTGCAGAAAAAAGAAAAAAAATTAAAGCTGCAAGCAGCGATGGGCGGGCCCTCGCACCTGTAGCACGTCGGGGTCTGAGGCGGCCGTGTTGCATTTTCTGCAGCTCAGACAATGCGGATGTGCATTTGCTACGCTGCTTCGTTAAAGGTCACTTCCTGTTGCCAGGAGGTGGCGCTATGACTGTGGGTGAATGTCGGCATGTAGATCTGTTCAGGGCGGGACTCTTGTCAAACGTGTTAAATTTTGTGCAGATCTGGGCATTTAGAGCCAAGTTACTACAACTTCCTGTTTCATGGCGAATCATCGACGCCATGGACACACCCATCAACGAAAACGCGCATATAGCACAACTTTACATCGTCAATGCCTTTAGAAGGTACAGCAGAAATTTGAAGTTGATCCGACTAAATCCCTAGGAGGAGTTTGTTAAAGTACGGAGTGTGTAAATCTTCCCAAATCGGTCGACAAATTCAAAATGGCGGACTTCCTTTTGAGTTTAGGGTATGGGTTCTTGAGGCTTTTTTGTTCATCTAGTCATGGTAGATGCACAACAGAAATTTCGTACATTTCGTTCAAACAAGCGGCGGGGGCTGCTTCATTAAAGGTCACTTCCTGTTGCCAGCAGATGGCTCTATGACTGTGGGTGAATATCGGCATGTAGATTTGTTCAGGGCGGGACTCTTGTCAAATGTGTAAAATTTCGTGCAGATCTGAGCATTTACAGCCAAGTTACTACAACTTCCTTTTTCATGGCGAATCATCGACGCCACGGACACACCCATCGACGAAAACGCGCAGATATCACAACTTTACATCGTCAATGCCTTTAGAAGGTACAGCAGAAAATTGAAGTTGATCAGACTAAATCCCTAGGAGGAGTTCGTTAAAGTACGGAGTGTGTAAATCTTCCGAAATCGGTCGCCAAATTAAAAATGGCGGACTTCCTGTCGAGTTTAGGGTATGGGTTCTTGAGGCTTTTTTGTGCGTCTGGTCATGGTAGATGCACCACAGAAATTTCGTACATGTCGGTCAAACAAGCGGCGGGGGCTGCTTCATTAAAGGTCACTTCCTGTTGCCAGCAGATGGCGCTATGACTGTGGGTGAATATCGGCATGTAGATTTGTTCAGGGCGGTACTCTTGTCAAATGTGTAAAATTTCGTGCAGATCTGAGCATTTACAGCCAAGTTACTACAACTTCCTGTTTTATGGCGAATCTTCAACGCCACGGACACGCCCATCGACGAAAACGCGCAGATAGCACAACTTTACATCGTCAATGCCTTTAGAAGGCACAGCAGAAATTTAAAGTCGATCTGACTAAATCCCTAGGAGGAGTTCGTTAAAGTACGGAGTGTGTAAATCGTCCAAAAATGGCCGCCAAATTCAAAATGGCGGACTTCCTGTCGAGTTTAGGGTATGGGTTCTTGAGGCTTTTTTGTGCGTCTTGATATGATACACGTCCCCACCAAATTTCGTGCATGTAGGTTGAACGTGGACGAGGGGCTAATTTTTTCCAATTTTCTAGGTGGCGCTAGCGAGCCATTTTGCCCCGCCCATCCGCGAAACCCCCAAAATATGAAATTTTTCACCAGTCCTGACATGCGTGCCAAATTTGGTGACTTTTTGAGCATGTTGCGGCCCCGAAAATGACGCTTACTTTGCAGAAAAAAGAAAAAAAATTAAAGCTGCAAGCAGCGATGGGCGGGCCCTCGCACCTGTAGCACGTCGGGGTCTGAGGCGGCCGTGTTGCATTTTCTGCAGCTCAGACAATGCGGATGTGCATTTGCTACGCTGCTTCGTTAAAGGTCACTTCCTGTTGCCAGGAGGTGGCGCTATGACTGTGGGTGAATGTCGGCATGTAGATCTGTTCAGGGCGGGACTCTTGTCAAACGTGTTAAATTTTGTGCAGATCTGGGCATTTAGAGCCAAGTTACTACAACTTCCTGTTTCATGGCGAATCATCGACGCCATGGACACACCCATCAACGAAAACGCGCATATAGCACAACTTTACATCGTCAATGCCTTTAGAAGGTACAGCAGAAATTTGAAGTTGATCCGACTAAATCCCTAGGAGGAGTTTGTTAAAGTACGGAGTGTGTAAATCTTCCCAAATCGGTCGACAAATTCAAAATGGCGGACTTCCTGTCGAGTTTAGGGTATGGGTTCTTGAGGCTTTTTTGTTCATCTAGTCATGGTAGATGCACAACAGAAATTTCATACATTTCTTTCAAACAAGCGGCGGGGGCTTCTAAAGTACCATAAAGTTTTCGTGTACTGCATTATAATTGTTCTGAAGCCATTATGTGATGTAGAAATTAATATTTAAGTCATTAAATTCAAGAACACGTAAACTTTTCCCTCTCTGCGGCTGTCAGTCATTCTCTATTCAGCATTCAAACAGCGCGTCGCATTCGGTTACAGTCAATGATGAAACGATCTTCAAGATGATCCAATGTTAATCCTATTATACTCGATCTTTAAGATAAAGGTCTAAAGGTCTATGGTTTCGAATGAAGAAACTTTTTCTTGTTGGACTTTATTGCTGTAACTTAATCGTGTTACTTTCTACCGGGTGTCGGACGCTGTCGGTTAGATCACAACACTAGAGTCAGAGCACTATAATTGTTCTTCACGCACACAGTAACTGAAATTTAAAACCGTTAAAAGAAAAGGCTCAATAAACTATTGCATAGATAGATAATGTATAATACACTGTTCATAAATATGTATTTCCTTTGTGCTTTGAACTTTTCAATGCGGACTCAACACGCTGTAACTTCATGTTGCTTCAAGCACATCATTCTCCGCTCGGGATGCACATAAGTGCTTTGTGCTGCACTGTATTGGAGCCTTTAAAGGGTTAGTTCACCCAAAAATGAAAATTAAGTCATTAATTACTCACCCCCATGCTGTACCAACCCCGTAAGACCTTCGTTCATCTTCGGAACACAAATAAAGATATTTTTGATTGAATCTGAGGGCTGGATCACTTTTCCATAGACAGCCTGAGGGACTGCCTCTTGACGGCCCAGAAAGTCATTAAAAGAAAAGGTTTAAATATTCCATGTGCCTACAGTGGCTCAACTATAACTTTATCAAGCGACGAGACTACTTTTTGTGCGAAAAAAAACGTAAATAACGACTTTATTCGACTTTCCATTGCTTCCTTATGGGCGCATGCGCGAGAACTGAGACGAGACCGTTCTTCTTCGACTACTTTTTGTTACCGGCTGCTCACCGCTTAGGAGTTTTACCGCCCCCTACCGTATAAGATGACGTACTGCTTGTAAACAGAACGTTTTGCGGCTATATCAGTACGTCATCTTATACGGTAGGGGGCGGTAAAACTCCTAAGCGGTGAGCAGCCGGTAACAAAAAGTAGTCGAAGAAGAACGGTCTCGTCTCAGTTCTCGCGCATGCGCCCATAAGGAAGTAATGGAAAGTCGAATAAAGTCGTTATTTACGTTTTTTTTCGCACAAAAAGTAGTCTCGTCGCTTGATAAAGTTATAGTTGAGCCACTGTAGGCACATGGAATATTTAAACCTTTTCTTTTAATGACTTTCTGGGCCGTCAAGAGGCAGTCCCTCAGGCTGTCTATGGAAAAGTGATCCAGCCCTCAGATTCAATCAAAAATATCTTTATTTGTGTTCCGAAGATGAACGAAGGTCTTACGGGGTTGGTACAGCATGGGGGTGAGTAATTAATGACTTAATTTTCATTTTTGGGTGAACTAACCCTTTAATATCATAATACAGTGACGCAATGACAGATTATTAATTGCCTTTCAATTATATGTTGCTGCCTCATTAAACATCTGTGCTATACATTTAAAAAATGTTTAGTAGCAATTTTATAGTACCCATAGCTATATCTTTTTAGGGGCCAAGCACCGAAGGTGCGGAGGCACCTATTGTATCTGTTCCGGTTCTTATTATTATTATTATTATTATTATTATTATTAGGGGCCAAGCACCGAAGGTGCGGAGGCACCTATTGTATCTGTTCCGTTTCCTATTATTAGGGGCCAAGCACCGAAGGTGCGGAGGCACCTATTGTATCTGTTCCGTTTCCTATTATTATTATTATTCTTCTTCCGTTTCCGACTTGGCGTCTATGGCAGCCCATAGACCGGTTTGCGGGAAAGTTGTTTTGGTTTGACATTCTGATAGAGGACAGTCCCAACTTTAAATACACCAATTTTGGTGTCTCTAACGCATTCCCTCTAGCGCCACCAACTGTCCAAAATTTCACTTTTATTATGCTAATAACTTTTGAACCGTAAGGCCTATCAACAAAATTCTTTTTTCCTCTTGTTCCTGAGCTCATGCCGATTCGATCGCACCCTATGACGTCATTTTCCGTCATAAAAAAACGGCCGCCATTTTGAATTTTCCAAAAAACCTACTTTTGCGAACTCGTCCTAGACGGTTTGTCCGATTTTCACCAAAATCGCACCGGATCATCTCCAGGCAGTGCTGACAAAAAGTTATGGAATTCATGATGATTCGAATAACCGTTTTCGATAAGCGCGCAAACTAATTTTACGTAGCGCTTGCAAAAACAGACGTGAGGTTGTATCTCCGCAACGCTTCATCCTATTCAGACCAAACTTGGTACATGTCATCACAAGCATGACCTGAGGCTACATGCAGCGTTTCGGCGCAGCGCCACCTAGTGGTCCGGAGATATGAAAAATGGCTATTTTTGCTCGTAACTTCTGAACGGTTTGTCCAAAAATCATAAACTTCATCTCGTTAGATTCAGGGCATCATGCCGAGTCGACTGATATCCAATTTTCCCAGATCGGCCATTTTGGCTGTCGGCCATTTTGAATTATGTGCTAAAATGCTGTATTTTTTGAAAGCATGAACGAATTGTTACGAAACTCGGTATGGGTCATCAGTACGATGCCCCGAAGAAGCCTGAGAAGTTTCGAAACAGCGCCACCTAGTGGTGATTTTTTTTTTCAAACGCTTATAACTTTGGGTGTGGTACACTTATTTTCACGGGAGTCATTTTTTTGAGTTCATGAATCGTTGCCGAGTCCATTGATACTAAACATGCTGGGTTTCGTGTTACGGTTGGTGTAGCGTAGCGATTTAGCGCGAAAAAAACACTTGGCGATATCTTCAAAACCGCTGTTCCGATCGAGACGAAACCACCGCCAGAAACACGGAATCATAGCTTGTTAACTATACGCTAATGCCCAAATGCGAAAATATTGATAGTAAGGGGTAGTAAAATTCAAACAAAGTCATGTGTCAGTCATTTTTTACGTGTTTTTTCATATAAATGTTTATAACTCGGAAGTGAATTGAGATATTTGCACCAAAATTGACACACATATGTATGGGGTCACTCTGAGGACACATAAAAAAAATTGTGGGACTGAGCCTCTTGGTGGCGCTATAATAGAACAAAACGTGAAATTCCCATTGACTTCAATAGAGTTTTGTGAAATAAAATGCTATACTAACAAATGCATTGGTGTAATATTACAAAACTCAGTGTGTGCCATAAGCAGCATGCCCTGAAGGTACTCAAAAGATTTTGAGACAGCGCCACCTGTTGGTCAAAAGTTATAATTAATTTCTGAGAACGCTAATAACTTTTGAATAAATTTGCCTATTGCAATGAAACTGATCTTAATAGATTCCTTGGGTTATGCCGAAAACATAGATATCAGGTTTTGCATAATCAGCCAAACTTCCTGTCCGCCATCTTTATTTCTTTGAAAAGCCTTCTTTTTCGAACTCCTCCTAGACCGTTTGTCCGATTTTCACGAAAATTTAATCGTATCATCTCCAGACCGTGCCGACTAAAAGTTATGAATTGCACGATGATAGACAAAACCGTTTTTGTATACCACAGCATCAAAATTTAGGCATGCTGCCAAAATTACTATTTAGGCTTTATCTCTGCAATGCCTTCACATTTTGACACCAAACTTTGCATGTGTCATTGTCACCTCACTCTGACCACATCACATCTATTTCGTAACTGCGCCACCTATTGTTCGAAAGTGATAACCCATTAAATCATCTTATAAGTTAATGTTTATGTGATTTTCTTAGCCATTTGCCCAAAGTTCTCTCAAAATGCCCTTAATTGCTCCTTGCTGCAGTTGGTCTGCCACTCCTTGCCATTTTGGCATATGTTGCCGCTTCTTGCGCTTGGCCCCAGTAATGGCTGCTTGCAGCTATATTTAGGGGCCAAGCACCGAAGGTGCGGAGGCACCTATTGTATCTGTTCCGTTTCCTATTATTATTATTATTCTTCTTCCGTTTCCGACTTGGCGTCTATGGCAGCCCATAGACCGGTTTGCGGGAAAGTTGTTTTGGTTTGACATTCTGATAGAGGACAGTCCCAACTTTAAATACACCAATTTTGGTGTCTCTAATGCATTCCCTCTAGCGCCACCAACTGTCCAAAGTTTCACTTTTATTATGCTAATAACTTTTGAACCGTAAGGTCTATCAACAAAATTCTTTTTTCCTCTTGTTCCTGAGCTCATGCCGATTCGATCGCACCCTATGACGTCATTTTCCGTCATAAAAAAACGGCCGCCATTTTGAATTTTCCAAAAAACCTACTTTTGCGAACTCGTCCTAGACGGTTTGTCCGATTTTCACCAAAATCGCACCGGATCATCTCCAGGCAGTGCTGACAAAAAGTTATGGAATTCATGATGATTCGAATAACCGTTTTCGATAAGCGCGCAAACTCATTTTACGTAGCGCTTGCGAAAACAGACGTGAGGCTGTATCTCCGCAACGCTTACTCGTTTTCAGACCAAACTTTGTACGTGTCATCACAAGCATGACCTGAGGCTACGTGCTGCGTTTCGGCGCAGCGCCACCTAGTGGTCCGGAGATATGAAAAATTGCTATTTTTGCTCGTAACTTCTGAACGGTTTGTCCAAAAATCATAAACTTCATCTCGTTAGATTCAGGGCATCATGCCGAGTCGACTGATATCCAATTTTCCCAGATCGGCCATTTTGGCTGTCGGCCATTTTGAATTATGTGCTAAAATGCTGTATTTTTTGAACGCATGAACGAATTGTTACGAAACTCGGTATGGGTCATCAGTACGATGCTCTGAAGAAGCCTGAGAAGTTTCGAAACAGCGCCACCTAGTGGTGAATTGTTTTTTTCAAACGCTTATAACTTTGGGTGTGGTACACTTATTTTCACGGGAGTCATCTTTTTGAGTTCCTGAATCGTTGCCGAGTCCAACGATACTAAACATGCTGGGTTTCGTGTTACGGTTGGTGTAGCGTAGCGATTTAGCGCGAAAAAAACACTTGGCGATATCTTCAAAACCGCTGTTCCGATCGAGACGAAACCACCGCCAAAAACACGGAATCATAGCTTGTTAACTATACGCTAATGCCCAAATGCGAAAATATTGATAGTAAGGGGTAGTAAAATTCAAACAAAGTCATGTGTCAGTCATTTTTTACGTGTTTTTTCATATAAATGTTTATAACTCGGAAGTGAATTGAGATATTTGCACCAAAATTGACACACATATGTATGGGGTCACTCTGAGGACACATAAAAAAAATTGTGGGACTGAGCCTCTTGGTGGCGCTATAATAGAACAAAACGTGAAATTCCCATTGACTTCAATAGAGTTTTGTGAAATAAAATGCTATACTAAACAAATGCATTGGTGTAATATTACAAAACTCAGTGTGTGCCATAAGCAGCATGCCCTGAAGGTACTCAAAAGATTTTGAGACAGCGCCACCTGTTGGTCAAAAGTTATAATTAATTTCTGAGAACGCTAATAACTTTTGAATAAATTTGCCTATTGCAATGAAACTGATCTTAATAGATTCCTTGGGTTATGCCGAAAACATAGATATCAGGTTTTCCATAATCAGACAAACGTCCTGTTCGCCATCTTTATTTCTTTGAAAAACCTTCTTTTTCGAACTCCTCCTAGACCGTTTGTCCGATTTTCACGAAAATTGAATCGTATCATCTCCAGACCGTGCCGACTAAAAGTTATGAATTGCACGATGATAGACAAAACCGTTTTCGTATACCACAGCATCGAAATTTAGGCATGCTGCCAAAATTACTATTTAGGCTTTATCTCTGCAATGCCTTCACATTTTGACACCAAAGTTTGCATGTGTCATTGTCACCTCACTCTGACCACATCACATCTATTTCGTAACTGCGCCACCTATTGTTCGAAAGTGATAACCCATTAAATCATCTTATAAGTTAATGTTTATGTGATTTTCTTAGCCATTTGCCCAAAGTTCTCTCAAAATGCCCTTAATTGCTCCTTGCTGCAGTTGGTCTGCCACTCCTTGCCATTTTGGCATATGTTGCCGCTTCTTGCGCTTGGCCCCGGTAATGGCTGCTTGCAGCTATATTTATTATTATTCTTCTTCCGTTTCCGACTGGGCGTCTATGGCAGCCCATAGACCGGTTTGCGGGAAAGTTGTTTTGGTTTGACATTCTGATAGAGGACAGTCCCAACTTTAAATACACCAATTTTGGTGTCTCTAACTCATTCCCTCTAGCGCCACCAACTGTCCAAAATTTCACTTTTATTATGCTAATAACTTTTGAACCGTAAGGCCTATCAACAAAATTCTTTTTTCCTCTTGTTCCTGAGCTCATGCCGATTCGATCGCACCCTATGACGTCATTTTCCGTCATAAAAAAACGGCCGCCATTTTGAATTTTCCAAAAAACCTACTTTTGCGAACTCGTCCTAGACGGTTTGTCCGATTTTCACCAAAATTGCACCGGATCATCTCCAGGCAGTGCTGACAAAAAGTTATGGAATTCAAGATGATTCGAATAACCGTTTTCGATAAACGCGTAAACAAATTTTACGTAGCGCTTGCGAAAACAGACGTGAGGCTGTATCTCCGCAACGCTTCATCCTATTCAGACCAAACTTGGTACATGTCATCACAAGCATGACCTGAGGCTACATGCAGCGTTTCGGCGCAGCGCCACCTAGTGGTCCGGAGATATGAAAAATGGCTATTTTTGCTCGTAACTTCTGAACGGTTTGTCCAAAAAACATAAACTTCATCTCGTTAGATTCAGGGCATCATGCCGAGTCGACTGATATCCAATTTTCCCAGATCGGCCATTTTGGCTGTCGGCCATTTTGAATTATGTGCTAAAATGCTGTATTTTTTGAACGCATGAACGAATTGTTACGAAACTCGGTATGGGTCATCAGTACAATGCCCTGAAGAAGCCTGAGAAGTTTCGAAACAGCGCCACCTAGTGGTGAATTTTTTTTTTCAAACGCTTATAACTTTGGGTGTGGTACACTTATTTTCACGGGAGTCATATTTTTGAGTTTCTGAATCGTTGCCGAGTCCAACGATACTAAACATGCTGGGTTTCGTGTTACGGTTGGTGTAGCGTAGCGATTTAGCGCGAAAAAAACACTTGGCGATATCTTCAAAACCGCTGTTCCGATCGAGACGAAACCACCGCCAGAAACACGGAATCATAGCTTGTTAACTAAATGCAAATGCCCAAATGCAAAAATATTGATAGTAAGGGGTAGTAAAATTCAAACAAAGTCATGTGTCAGTCATTTTTTACGTGTTTTTTCATATAAATGTTTATAACTCGGAAGTGAATTGAGATATTTGCACCAAAATTGACACACATATGTATGGGCTCACTCTGAGGACACATAAAAAAATTGTGGGACTGAGCCTCTTGGTGGCGCTATAATAGAACAAAACGTGAAATTCCCATTGACTTCAATAGAGTTTTGTGAAATAAAATGCTATACTAAACAAATGCATTGGTGTAATATTACAAAACTCAGTGTGTGCCATAAGCAGCATGCCCTGAAGGTACTCAAAAGATTTTGAGACAGCGCCACCTGTTGGTCAAAAGTTATAATTAATTTCTGAGAACTCTAATAACTTTTGAATAAATTTGCCTATTGCAATGAAACTGATCTTAATAGATTCCTTCGGTTATGCCGAAAACATAGATATCAGGTTTTCCATAATCAGACAAACGTCCTGTTCGCCATCTTTATTTCTTTGAAAAACTTTCTTTTTCGAACTCCTCCTAGACCGTTTGTCCGATTTTCACGAAAATTGAATCGTATCATCTCCAGACCGTGCCGACTAAAAGTTATGAATTGCCCGATGATAGACGAAACCGTTTTCGTATACCACAACATCAAA
The DNA here is from genome assembly GCF_988280905.1 of Pimephales promelas. NCBI lineage: Eukaryota > Metazoa > Chordata > Actinopteri > Cypriniformes > Leuciscidae > Pimephales > Pimephales promelas. The sequence goes on from NC_142785.1 coordinate 10,556,543, forward strand.
GTTTAGGCATGCTGCCAAAATTACTATTTAGGCTTTATCTCTGCAATGCCTTCACATTTTGACACCAAACTTTGCATGTGTCATTGTCACCTCACTCTGACCACATCACATCTATTTCGTAACTGCGCCACCTATTGTTCGAAAGTGATAACCCATTAAATCATCTTATAAGTTAATGTTTATGTGATTTTCTTAGCCATTTGCCCAAAGTTCTCTCAAAATGCCCTTAATTGCTCCTTGCTGCAGTTGGTCTGCCACTCCTTGCCATTTTGGCATATGTTGCCGCTTATTGCGCTTGGCCCCGGTAATGGCTGCTTGCAGCTATATTTCTTCTTCCGACTGGGCGTCTATGGCAGCCCATAGACCGGTTTGCGGGAAAGTTGTTTTGGTTTGACATTCTGATAGAGGACAGTCCCAACTTTAAATACACCAATTTTGGTGTCTCTAACTCATTCCCTCTAGCGCCACCAACTGTCCAAAGTTTCACTTTTATTATGCTAATAACTTTTGAACCGTAAGACCTATCAACAAAATTCTTTTTTCCTCTTGTTCCTGAGCTCATGCCGATTCGATCGCACCCTATGACGTCATTTTCCGTCATAAAAAAACGGCCGCCATTTTGAATTTTCCAAAAAACCTACTTTTGCGAACTCGTCCTAGACGGTTTGTCCGATTTTCACCAAAATCGCACCGGATCATCTCCAGGCAGTGCTGACAAAAAGTTATGGAATTCAAGATGATTCGAATAACCGTTTTCGATAAACGCGTAAACAAATTTTACGTAGCGCTTGCAAAAACAGAGGTGAGGCTGTATCTCCGCAACGCTTACTCGTTTTCAGACCAAACTTGGTACCTGTCATCACAAGCATGACCTGAGGCTACGTGCTGCGTTTCGGCGCAGCGCCACCTAGTGGTCCGGAGATATGAAAAATGGCTATTTTTGCTCGTAACTTCTGAACGGTTTCTCCAAAAATCAAAAAATTGGTCTCGTTAGATTCAGGGCGTCATGCCGAGTCGACCGATATCCAATTTTCCCAGATCGGCCATTTTGGCTGTCGGCCATTTTGAATTATGTGCTAAAATGCTGTATTTTTTGAACGCATGAACGAATTGTTACGAAACTCGGTATGAGTCATCAGTACGATGCCCTAAAGGAGCCTGAGAAGTTTCGAAACAGCGCCACCTAGTGGTGAATTTTTTTTTTCAAACGCTTATAGCTTTGGGTGTGGTACACTTATTTTCACAGGAGTCATCTTTTTGAGATCCTGAATTGTTGCCGAGTCCAATGATACTAAACATGCTGGGTTTCATCTTACGGTTGGTGTAGCGTAGCGATTTAGCGTGAAAAAAACACTTGGCGATATCTTCAAAACCGCTGTTCCGATCGAGACGAAACCACCGTCAGAAACACGGAATCATAGCTTGTTAACTATATGCTAATGCCCAAATGCGAAAATATTGATAGTAAGGGGTAGTAAAATTCAAACAAAGTCATGTGTCAGTCATTTTTTACGTGTTTTTTCATATAAATGTTTATAACTCGGAAGTAAATTGAGATATTTGCACCAAAATTGACACACATATGTATGGGGTCACTCTGAGGACACATAAAAAAAATTGTGGGACTGAGCCTCTTGGTTGCGCTATAATAGAACAAAACGTGAAATTCCCATTGACTTCAATACAGTTTTGTGAAATACAATGCTATACTAAACAAATGCTTTGGTCTAACATTACGAAACTCAGTGTGTGCGATAAGCAGCATGCCCTGAAGGTACTCAAAAGATTTTGAGACAGCGCCACCTGTTGGTCAAAAGTTATAATTAATTTCTGAGAACGCTAATAACTTTTGAATAAATTTGCCTATTGCAATGAAACTGATCTTAATAGATTCCTTGGGTTATGCCGAAAACATAGATATCAGGTTTTGCATAATCAGCCAAACTTCCTGTCCGCCATCTTTATTTTTTTAAAAACCTTCTTTTTCGAACTCCTCCTAGACCGTTTGTCCGATTTTCACGAAAATTGAATCGTATCATCTCCAGACGGTGCCGAATAAAAGTTATGGATTGCGTGACGATAGACAAAACCGTTTTCGTATACCACAGCATCAAATTTGAGGCATGCTGCCAAAATGACTATTTAGGCTTTATCTCTGCAATGCCTTCACATTTTGACACCAAACTTTGCATGTGTCATTGTCACCTCACTCTGACCACACATCTATTTCGTAACTGCGCCACCTATTGTTCGAAAGTGATAATCCATTAAATCATCTTATAAGTTAATGTTTATGTGATTTTTTTAGCCATTTGCCAAAAGTTCTCTCAAAATGCCCGTAATTGCTCCTTGCTGCAGTTGGTCTGCCACTCCTAGCCATTTTGGCATATGTTGCCACTTCTTGCGCTTGGCCCCGGTAATGGCTGCTTGCAGCTATATTTGATTTTTGTTATCTTGTTTTTCATGAATGTATTTTTCAACAATACAAAGAGCAATGTGTATTATCCATTAATATAGTTTATAATAGCATTTTTGTCATAGATTACGACAAAATAATCATATGATCCACCAGCGAGGAACCAGCAGAACAGAGTGAACATTCATTCTGTTTTTTCAATCCTACTTAATAGGAATTTATTTAAAATGCTCGCTCTACTCCACACCGTTAATGCCTTGTGCGGACATCCGTATTTTGACTTTCGGTTTTAAGTAAGCGATTTAAAAACTCTAAAAGTCCCAGCGGAGTCACACGTTGATTAACCGGTGGGAATATACACAATAGGCCTACCTGATATTGAACACAAGAGGGCAGTATAGCACTACGTATGACTCAGATTATTATTTTTTTATGAATTTTACAACAATTCTGGCTGTTTTTGAACGTAAACATAATTCTTAAATGAAAAAAAGGAAAAATTGGGGAAGTTATAATATTTGTATAATTTAATTTAGAAACAAATGATGTATAATTACATTTTTAGAAGATATGAGGCTTTTAGTGTTTACTTTTTTGACATTACTTTAATCTTTTGCCATAGTTGCACATGTCTACTGGCTAATAAATGTGATGTATCTGTTGAGTTTCAAGCAATTTCAAGCATGCTAAGAGTCCCAAAAGCATCAAAAAAGAATGTTAAAGTTTGATTCGTTGCCACGGCAACAGTATCAAAGATATCAAAAATTCATTCACAGGTCTACATCTGCCGTGTATTTACATTATACAGATGAAGTTTGAAGCAAATTGGTTAAAAATAAGAGAGTGGTTTCAAAGCATTTTGAAAGTGACACACTTCCTGCTGCCAGTTGGTGGCGCTATAATTTTGACTCACAATAGTCACATCCATGTGATCGGTCTCTTACAGCGAAAACACTGCTGAAGTTTCATCAAGATCAGTTAATGTATGCTGAAGTTATAACACACATCCTGTTTCATGTTTCTCGCCATAATTTCGTTTCCTCGCCACGGCCAAACCGTTCGAGATATAAAAAATCCCTTGGCACCTTTTCATCCTTAATGTCTTGACTTCACGCTGATCGAGTTTCGTCGAATTTGGTTCAGTGCTCTAGGAGCAATACTTTAAATTCCATTGCATGTGTTTTAAACACAACCCTAAATATAGCTGCGAGCAGCGATTGCGGGCCCAAGCCGGTGGCACCGCAACCCCGATGCCTTTAGTTACCCAAAGGCACCGGGATGGTGGTACCGCCGGCTTTGGCCCTTTATCGCTGCTCACAGCTATATTTATATTTAATATAAAGCCGGTGGCACCGCCACCTTGGTGCCTTTAGGGTTATTCTGTACGACGTGTAAAAACGTAACCCCCGCTTTGACTATCAAAAAAAAGTGTATTGTAGAGCTTGCATCAATGCAGACTCGATGCGCTGTGCGCTGTAACTCCATGTGGCTTTAAGCGCATCATTCTCCACTCGGGATGCGCATAAGCGTTTTGTGCCACACTGTACTGAGCCTTTCATATCATAATGCAGTGACGCAATGACAGATTATTAATTGCCTTTCTTGTTCTGTTCCATCTATTATATGTTGATAATAGATAGGACAGAGCACTAAAAACCTCAAACAAAGCACTAAAAACTTAAGCTGTTTGCTGTGTAGTCTGAGAATGAGCTGTTTGATTTGCACCCTCTTCCTCTTCACTGTCCTCCATAAAAACCAGCTATCCAGGTCCATGTTGTTCTAGAAAGTTTGTATGTTGCTGTCTCAATTAACATCTCTGCTATACATTTAAAACATGGCTATATCTAAAATAATTTATCTTTTTGATTTTTGTTATCTTGTTTTTCATGAATATTTTACAACAATACAAAGAGCAATGTGTATTTTCCATTAATATAGTTTGTAATGGCTTTTTTTGTCATAGATTATAATCATATATTTTTTGGATTTGTTATTTATCTTTATAATGAAGTTGTCTGTATTAAGTAGATTGTGTTTAACACACACAAGAGTGATTTATTAGTTCAACACATAGTTATAGAAATTCTACTTTATCTAAAAAAAACCCTGCACTTTATACACACACACACACACACACACACACACACATAAATACATGTAAATAAAAATACCACATTTGATGTGTTTTTAGTCAGAGTATTATTTTATACAGAAACAAATATTTGTAATTCAGATAAGAATGAAGTTAGTGTTTTAAAATCTTAAGGAAAACAAATATATTGAAATATAGCACATGAATTTTAAATTTATTCAACTTCAATTACAAATACAATCTTACTTTTATTTAAAGCAATCTATACATTTAAAAGATGGGGGTTATATGCCTATTTTGTCATTTAAAAATATTGTTATGCAAAATTGTTATGCAAAAAGACAAGGACTTAGAGACAAGGACTTGTAGGAAAAATCACAGCCAGCCACACACACACACACACACATAAACACAGACAACAGCCCTCCCCTCCCCACACAGACACCCACACCCACACACACATACACACACAGAGAGAGAGAGAGAGAGAGAGAGAGAGAATCGCAGGGGAAATAAATCCATTCAAACTACAATATCTGACTTTCTGTTGCTCAGAGCGAATGACTTTAAATTGGAAAGTTGATCGGCTTGACGAGAACAATATACGTGGTAAGTTTTGTAACTGTAGGTAAATTGAGCAAAGTTATAACACACTTTATGTGTCATTTTTTAGTCATAAAATTCATTTCCTCGCCACGGCCAGACCGTTCGAGATATCAAAAATCCGTCCGGAATTGAGCATCCTCAATGTCTTGACTTCATGCACACCGAGTTTGGTTGTGATTGGTAAACACATGCATTGTGATTTGATGTATTTCTCTTAGGACAATTATTCAAACAAACCATAATTCATAATTCATAAATAACTTCCATTTGAACTGTCATAAAACTTAGAGCACGAAAGTTGTTTGGCCTGATGTGATCTATAATTGTACCGAGTTTCATATTAATTCATGCAAGTGTGTTTGATTTATGGACAAATGTTCGAATCCCAGTCCAGGGGGTGCTGTCGAGCCGTTCTGCCATGCCCGGTTACCAGCTTCAGCCCGGCCCTGATGGCCATGGGTTCTGACCCGTGTGCAAAGTTTCAAGAGTTTTCGAGGATGTTAAGGCCCCCGAAAATGCCAGAGAAGTCGCACACAGCAAATAAAGGGTTAAAATTAACCTGACAGGCGCCCCACCTCTCACTCACACAGAGGGACACTGAGACACTGGCAAAATTCTGAGATTTTCTCTACATTCAAACAAACATATCTGACTTTCTGTGGGTCCTAGCTAATGAGTGTCAATTAGAAAGTTGTCCGGCTCGAGGAGTACATTATACATACCGATTTTTGTAACTGTAGATAAAACTAACAACCCCACTTTTGTCAAAAGGTGGCGCTACTGAGCCCTCACCACGCCCGTTTCTGAAACTTTGCACATGTCTACTGGCTAATAAATGTGATGTGTCTGTCGAGTTTCATGCATTTTGAAGCATGCTAAGGGTCTCAAAAGCATCCTAAAAGCATCCTAAAAGAAGGGTAAAGTTTGATGCGTCACCACGGCAACAGTTTCAAAGATATCAAGAATCCATTCACAGGTCTACATCTGCCGTATGTTTACATTATACATATGAAGTTTGAAGCAAATCGGGTAAAAATAAAAGAGTGATATCAAAGCATTTTGAAAGTGACACACTTCCTGCTGCCAGTTGGTGGCGCTATAACTTTGACTCACAATAGTCACATCCATGTGATCGTCCTCTTACAGCGAACACACTGCTGAAGTTTCATCAAGATCAGTTAATGTATGCTGAAGTTATAACAAACTTCCTGTTTTACGTTTCTCGCCATGATTTCGTTTCCTCGCCACGGCCAAACCGTTCGAGATATCAAAAATCCCCACACAAGCTTTCATCCTCAATGTCTTGACTTCATGCTGACCGAGTATCGTCGAATTTGGATCAAAGCTCTAGGAGGAGTATTTCAAATACCATTGCGAGCGTTTTACAAACAAACCTCAATAGCCGACTTCCTGTTGGGCTGGGGTAAAAAGTAAAAGCGCGAGGTATAGATGAAACGATGAGATCAACATGCGTACTGAGTTTCATATTATTACATGCAAGCGTGTTTGAGTTATGGACCAAGTGTTCGGACCCCATTCCAGGGGGCGCTGACGAGCCCCCCTGCCACGCCCGGGTACCATCTTCAGCCCGGCTCTGATGGCCGCGGGTTCTGACCCGTGTGCAAAGTTTCAAGAGTTTTCGAGCATGTTAAGGGCCCCAAAAGTGCCCGAATAGTCGTAAGAAAAATAATAATAATAATAATAATAATAGAAAAGAATAATCCTAAGGAAAACAATAGGGCCTTCGCCCTTTCAGGGCTTGGGCCCTAAATAGCCGTCTTCCTGTTGGGCTGGGGTAAAAAGTAAGAGTGTGAAGTAGGCTATATATGAAACGATGAGATCTATATGTGTACCAAGTTTCATATTATTACATGCAAGTGTGTTTGATTTATGGACCAAATTTTCAGACCAAGTTTATTTACCAAGTTAATCTGATTAATAAACTAATTATATAAAACTATTGTCAATGCACTACAATTAAACTAGTTATATGTCTTTACTTATAAAAAATAAAAATAAAAACTTATTTAAAAAATACCAGGCTTGAGAAATGTATTTTCTTTATGCAGGTCATACACACAGCAGTGAAATGGTTAAGCCCCCTCCCCCTGCACACTCACACACACACAGACAGCCAAAGACACAGAGACACAGAGACATGTAGGCTCAGAGTGACCATATTCAAACAAAAATATCTGAGTTTCTGTGGGTCCTAGCTAATAAGTGTAAATTAGAAAGTTGTCCGGCTCGAGGAGTACAATATACATACCAATTTTTGTAACTCTAGTTAAAACTAACAAACCCCACTTTTGTCAAAAGGTGGCGCTACTGAGCCCTCACCACGCCCGTTTCTGAAACTTTGCACATGTCTACTGGCTAATAAATGTGATGTGTCTGTCGAGTTTCATGCATTTTGAAGCATGCTAAGGGTCTCAAAAGCATCCTAAAAGCATCCTAAAAGAAGGGTAAAGTTTGATGCGTCGCCACGGCAACAGTTTCAAAGATATCAAGAATCCATTCACAGGTCTACATCTGCCGTATGTTTACATTATACATATGAAGTTTGAAGCAAATCGGGTAAAAATAAAAGGGTGATATCAAAGCATTTTGAAAGTGACACACTTCCTGCTGCCAGTTGGTGGCGCTATAACTTTGACTCACAATAGTCACATCCATGTGATCGTCCTCTTACAGCGAACACACTGCTGAAGTTTCATCAAGATCAGTTAATGTATGCTGAAGTTATAACACACTTCCTGTTTCACGTTTCTCGCCATGATTTCGTTTCCTCGCCACGGACAAACCGTTCGAGATATCAAAAATCCCCTCGCAAACTTTCATCCTCAATGTCTTGACTTCACGCTGACCGAGTTTCGTCGAATTTGGATCAAAGCTCTAGGAGGAGTATTTGACATTCCATTGCGAGCGTTTTACAAACAAACCTCAATAGCCGACTTCCTGTTGGGCTGGGGTAAAAAGTAAGAGTGTGAGGTATAGATGAAACGATGAGATCAACATGTGTACCGAGTTTCATATTATTACATACAAGCGTGTTTGAGTTATGGACCAAGTGTTCGGACCCCGTTCCAGGGGGCGCTGACGAGCCGCCCTGCCACGCCCGGGTACCATCTTCAGCCCGGCTCTGATGGCCGCGGGTTCTGACCCGTGTGCAAAGTTTCAAGAGTTTTCGAGCACGTTAAGGGCCCCAAAAGTGCCCAAAAGGTAGTAAAATAATAATAATACTAAAGAAAAATAATCGCAAGGAAAACAATAGGGCCTTCGCCCTTTCAGGGCTTGGGCCCTAATAATAATAATAATAATAATAATCCTAAGGAAAACAATAGGGTCTTCGCCCTTTCAGGGCTTGGGCCCTAATAATAATAATAGAAAAGAATAATCCTAAGGAAAACAATAGGGCCTTCGCCCTTTCAGGGCTTGGGCCCTAAATATAGCTGCGAGCAGCGATGGCGGGCCCAAGCCGGTGGCACCGCAACCCCGGTTCCTTTAGTTACGTAAAGGCACCGGGGAGGCGGTGCCGCAGGCTTTGGCCCTTTCATGATTAAATGTTAAAACGGCTTGCCATACTCTATCTGTCATTTCGACTAGTCACAATTACATTACAGATATCTATTAAATGATAATACAAACTATCCAAAATGTAATTACGACTAGTCAGAAAGACGTTGTTGATATCTACAATGTTAATTCCGGATAGGCAAACTTAGCTTTTAAATGTTGAAAGGGCTTGCCATACAGGGACGTAGGCTCAGAGAGAGGCTCACCATATTCAAACCAAAATATCTGACTTCCCCTTGGTCCGAGCTAATGACTATGAATTAGAAAGTTGTCCGGCTTGAGGAGTAAAATGTATATACCGATTTTTGTAACTGTAGATAAAACTAACAACGCCACTTTTGTCAAAAGGTGGCGCTATTTAGTCCCTGCACCATGCCCGTTTCTGAAACTTTGCACATGTCTACTGGCTAATAAATGTGATGTGTCTGTTGATTTTCATGCATTTTCAAGCATGCTAAGAGTCTCAAAAGCATCCTAAAATAATTTCAAAGTTTTTATGCGTTGCCACGGCAACAGTATCAGATATATCAAGAATCCATTCTCAGGTCTTCATCTGCCATGTATTTACATTATACAGATGAAGTTTGAAGCAAATCGGGTAAAAATAAAAGGATGATTTTAAAGCATTTGGAAAGTGACACACTTTCTGCTGCCAGTTGGTGGCGCTATAACTTTGACTCACAATAGTCACATCCATGTGATCGTCCTCTTACAGCAAACACACTGCTGAAGTTTCATCAAGATCAGTTAATGTATGCTGAAGTTATAACACACTTCCTGTTTCACGTTTCTCGCCATGATTTCGTTTCCTCGCCACGGACAAACCGTTCCAGATATCAAAAATCCTCTCGCAAACTTTCATCCTCAATGTCTTGACTTCACGCTGACCGAGTTTCGTCGAATTTGGATCAAAGCTCTAGGAGGAGTATTTGACATTCCATTGCGAGCGTTTTACAAACAAACCTCAATAGCCGACTTCCTGTTGGGCTGGGGTAAAAAGTAAGAGCGCGAGGTATAGATGAAACGATGAGATCAACATGTGTACAGAGTTTCATATTATTACATACAAGCGTGTTTGAGTTATGGACCAAGTGTAATCCTAACAGTTTCAATAGGGTCCTCGCACTGTTAGTGCTCGGGCCCTAATAATAATCCCAAAAGTTTCAATAGGGCCTCGCACAGTTAGTGCTCGGGCCCTAAAAATAATTTTATTTATAAATTAATTTCACTGTATATAGTCTGAAGTATGAAAGAAATGCATGTACATTTTTAGAATAACTCATTTCTAAATTAAAGGTACAATATGCATGATTTTTGCAGTAAAATATCCAAAAACCACTAGGACAATATTATATATTTTGTTTAGTTGATTACTTACAATATCCCAAATGTTTTCAACTATTTGTAAATTGTGAGAAAATTGCGATTTTAACCAAGGAAACGGGGCGTGAGAGCAGGGGTGAGGAATCGCCAGTAGGGGTGTAACGGTACATTTATTCGTATTGAACCGTTTCGGTTTGAGGCTTCCGGCAAACCGAACGATTGCTTGGACCATTTTTCCTGCCGGCAAAATTCGCACTGGTGCGGCCAACACAACGTTGCGCAACATCAAATGGCAAACGTAATGAAAGCAGAACGAAACTGCGCTACTCATTATGTGCTTCACGGATCATTTATCAGTTCGGACCAGCAACATCTGTGCTCCGCGAGCCGATCTCGATCAAGCAACACTGTTACCACACCGCGCTAAGAGATCCGGTAAAGAAATCCGGTAAGAAGAGATCGCCACTCAGGTAATAACATCGCTGCGAGATCTAGTGAGATGCATTCACATTTCTCCGTTATTAACCGTAGATCTCTATTAGATCAAACTGGCCTTGGAAACCAGGAGAAACATTGTGCCGTGAATGAACTAGTAATACTTTACGTCCACAGACCAGCAACATTCACCATGGATTTAATATAGTAACACTAACTGGAACCAGTTTGGCTGGAATGGTGAAATGCTTTCAAGTACTTCACACATCTTTTTCCAGCACTTCAAAATTCAAATATTATATAAATAAATATATATTTAAATGTTATTTTTAATGTGATGACCAAAACATTATTTGTTTATCCTTCAATGACCCCCATTTATAAACCTGAAAGTTACAAGATCTAGGAAAACTCACATTTATTTAAAAATATTTTTTTCTTTAAGCAAATAGGAAATTTATCTGACATTTCTTTCTTTTTGCTGTATCGAAAACGTACCGAACCGTGACTTTAAAACCGAGGTACGTACCGAACCGTGATTTTTGTGTACCGTTACACCCCTAGTCGGCAGTCAATGACGTCACATCCGCGTTACCCCCGGTTTCCGCCAGGTTTAACATCCTACTGCAAAAGTAACCATGGCGACAGACGTTGACAACTGGGTCGGTTATGCCAGTTATGCCTAGAAGGACGCTCACGCTGTTGTTGTTTTGTTCATACATTATGGAGCATGGCAAGCAGACTTTGAGACAAAAAGAGGACTAAAACGCGAGATCAACATCTTTCGAGATGCCAAGAGCTCCACATCCGCGACTAACTTCGACTTAGACCCCATTTACACCTGGTATTAAAATGCGATCTGTATCCAGATAAGTTATCCGGATAATAAGTACTGATTCCATTTACACCTGGCCACATAAATGTGTTTTTGCAAAACGGATATAAATCCGATCTTCACCTCCTGCGTTATATGCAGATTTATTAGATTGCACGCCACCAAAAGCAACAGATCTGAGCGCCATTTTATTGATCATCAGCTAATTTCCAAATCAGAGACATCAATAAGAGAGAGTGGCAACAGGCCTGGTAAGATAATTTCGTTTCTTTACTTGAAGATGTGTTAACTGCGTCTGTGACTTACTTTCACTTTTATTTGCGATGTTTGCACGTTGAATAGACGCTCAGCTGCTCATCTGCGGTGATGCGTGTCGCATCTGACTAGGCTATAACATGACATATAGCCTATATAACACGCTCTCACTCGTTTATTTTTTAGCATTTTTGGGAGGAGTAAAATATACATATGTGGTTTCAACAACCAGATTGCGTTTACACCTAGTAAAGATCCGGACACAATGCGAACCAGACTACCTCCAGATGTGGTCAGGCAGATCCGATCACAACGCGTTTACACCTTGCATTAACATGCGTTTTTTATTATCCGGATAACTTATCTGGATACAGATCGCATTTTAATACCAGGTGTAAACGGGGTCTTAGAGACGCAAGTGTTGCAGGTTACTTCATTAAACAGGTGAGCAAATGTTGAGCATGGTGAGCAAACTAATCAATGTTATTTATTTAGTTCAACATGATGAAAAGTTAGAATATGATCTGATTGTTATTCTCTAATGTTAATCTAGCTTAGCCTCATACAGCCAACAAACAACCTAACTAACGACATTCAACACACTCAAAAGCTGTTTAGTGTGATAGTGTAATGTTAGACTGATTTGAAGCAGCGCTGCGTTACCTCAATTTTAATTCCTCTAATAAACTGACCTGTGTGAGTAATTCAGCACTTGCGTGTAGTTCGGTAGAATGAAATGTACTTACTCCTTTACATCCTCGGCACTCGCGTTGCGTGTGGCGCTGATATCTGTCTCTCATTAGCAATTGCTCACTGCTTCACACAGTCAAGTTAAAAACATCAGTGTATTCACTGATCCATTAAAGATCCATCAGTTTGACGACAAGACCCATAATTTCGTTTAACGCTGAATATACGTTATCAATATACGTCTTTGTTATTGTAAGAGGTTAATGACCGCTGGTGTTGAAAAAAATCATGCATATTGTAGCTTTAAACACAACAATACAGCATTGCATTCGCGATTCTCTTATGATTTAAGGCGACACTTCCGTTTTTTCCCCACTGGAGCCATTTCAAAATGCCAGCTGCGTGAAATCAGCATTTAGTATTTTCAAGTAATCCAAAACGAGAAAAACGAGCCCACGAGGAAGAATCTACATAAGAAATTTTACCAAATCAAAGTAAGGGAGAAACAAAAAAGAAAATTTATAGATATAACTCCGAGTGGAAAAAGGAAATAAAGACAAAAGAGTGGCCAGCAGACATGCTAGATCTGTAACACACACTATGCACTAAACTAAAGAAAAGATGCAACTGTTGACAGGATTAGTCTCATAGAGGAGTGTCATGGAATAGGTCAGTGCTAATTTGCAAAAAATAGTTTTTATTTAGTGATGTCTGCCCCCACAGATCTGTTCTACTATGTGTAATGTTAAGGTGCAGGGTGTTATGTTTCTGTACTCTTCCATTTTTAGCAAATAAATAAAAAGTTTGTCTATAAACTGTTTTTGTGATGGTTTGTATTTAAGTGATGAACTCCACCACTTGTGTTTGTTTTCAAGGCTGGCAGCAGACAGCAGCCTGTGCTACAAAACTTTCAACCTCTGTAGCATCTGTGCTATGTGCAGAAAAAGTTAATGTACAGCCCTGGTAAGTATATCATAAATAGATTATTAATATGAATTATTCTTAGTATACACACACACCTTGTTCCTCCAGGCGTGCGATGTGCACCAGGGCTCTGTTCTTGGTGCTGTGTAACAGATTGTTCATACGGTCCAAGCAAGCTCTCAGACTGTTCTCTACTGCAGGAAGACCACTGGACTCCCGCAGTCTCTCACAGTACCACGCACAGCCTTGCAGGAGCCAAACCACGGTACACAGCATTGCGCGACACAGGCCTATACACTCCTCTGTCTTTCCATGGCAGCTACAGGAAAGAAATACAATAGAGAAAAACATATTACTTCTGTCGAAGCCCAGGAAAACTGCATCTCACTGACTGTTAGACAGACTGATGCGACTAACTGATGGATGGCTACCTGAGGCAGTTGGAGAACATGCCCAAGACCTCAAGCAATGATTTGATGCATAGCTCTCGTGAAAAATCATCAAACTGTGGATAGACAAATGGAAATTTAGTAAATTAAACTGAGTCATATTAAAAATATAATATGTTTTAAAACAAACACAAACCTTGCTGATTGCTGTCAGCACACTAGAGTATGACACCATCTACAGGTGGAAGAGAGAATATCATGTCAAAAAGTTGCTGGGCCTATTGCAGTCACCTTGAACTTATACTGACACTTAATGGTGTAGATGCAGCATCACACAAAAGTAAAGCTTACAGTTCCTGTTGTTGTTGTTGTTGTTGTTGTTGTAAGTGCAGTATTAGCAGACAGTCATCATGATTAATTTATTCTGTGAGAAAAGTTGCAAATAACAGGCTATGATAAATCAAGCACTGCAAGCAGTACGTTTTACCTGTGAACTGATAGCATACTTCAAGTAGGACAAGATGAGAGGGTTGGGTGATGGGCCAATCATAGCCTGCTCCAGAAGAGCCTCTGTATCAGGAGAAACAATTATGACACCTTAACAACAACACAACAGGTTACATGCATCACAGAGTGTCAACTAACACAGCGGCTGTCAACTGGAGAGTCGCAGGTCTGTTTTGACAGGGTTGTGGACAACAAAGAATAAATAAATAAAATATAAAAAGCAAATAATAAAATGTGCCATATGGGGCACATAAAGTTGTCAGGGTTTTTTTTTATAGAACAAAATTACTTTGTAATACTACTGCATATTGATATTACTTAGCACCTGGCAGTTTGTGTGTGTGTGTGTATTTATATTTATTTAAGGGCTGTGCAAAGATTAATTGCGATTAATCACATCCAAAATAAAAGTTTGTGTTTACATAATATGTGTGTGCTGTGTATAACTATTTTGTAAATAATACATATGCATGCATGTATACATTTAAGAATTATTTGCACGTAAATACTATATATATATATATATATATATATATATATATATATATATATAAAATCTATATTATATATAAGTATTTTATATATGAATAATAACACATTTTGTTAAATATATACATGCATGCGTGTTATTTATATATACAAAATAATTATACAGAGCACACACAATTATATTATGTAAACGCAAACTTTTATTTTGGATGCGATTAATCGGAAATTAATCTTTGCACAGCCCTAACTTATATATATAAAATCTAAAAAAAAAAATAATTAAAAATAATTAAAGTATTATATCTAAGCCTTATATCATGTAGCATATTTGACTGATTTCTGAAGGATCATATGAAACTTAAGACTGGAATAATGGCTGCTGAAAACAGAAAATAAAAAACTGAAAAAAGTTATTCTAAATTGTAATAATATTTCACAATATTACTATAATTTTGATCGAATAAAGGCCGTCTTAGAGAGCATACGAGATGTGTACATGATTCCTCAACAGTGGGCAAAATTAATTGTTCACAAATTTCTAAACCTGGGTTGTGTATAGTGTGATACAGTAATTTCTCCATTTAATATGAGATGATATATTTAGATATGACCTGCTAGATTGAGGTAGTCCCATGTGGCTCCTTTAGGACAGTTCTTCTTGATGTTAATGGCCCATTGATAATCGCTCCAGCGCTCCTTCCACGCCTGCAGGATAGCCTGCTTCAGATTCACCACCTTCATTCTGTCTGTTTTAAAAACTATACATCGAAACATTAATTAATCAACCATATGTAAATGGAACTCTTTTGTGTACGGCAGAAGAACGACAGACTCAGACAGACAGACGAGATCTCTACTCATAACGTCTCACAGAAAAATAACACACAAAGTTCTCGCAAAGGGTGTATAAATAAAATGTACAAATTGGCTAAAAAGAAAATTTGGGATTTATTGTTTTTTAAAATGCTGCTTACCACAAAAGATTCCAATTTATGCAGTAAATGAATCAAGTTTTTGTTCATTTCCAATTCTCAACACCCCAGCGCTGCCATTTTGTTCTGTAAGATCACGTCCGCTGATTGGCCGAGAATGTCTGTTTGCTGCAGTATAGTTCAATCCGATTGGATAATGTGATATCGGATGTGATATTCTTCTTCTTCTTCTTCTTCTTCCTGTTTAATGGCGATTAACTCCTAAGGAGCATTATGGCCACCTACTGTGCTGCTAGATGGTAAATTAACCTTGGGTGATGAGTCTGGATTCAAAAAAAAAAAAAAAAAAAAACCTTTCTACCTATATCATCCCACAGACATCAACATTCATTATCATACCTGCAATAGAGGTTTCATTGGGCTTCATCCGGCGCTGCGTGTTCAGCTCCTCCGTCCACACTCATCCCCCATGGCAGGTTCAACATTACACACTTACTATAATCTATATCCCAAACCTGAATCATATATGAATGTAAATAATGCTATATATATATCTGTCTATCCATTAGCACCTTTTCCTAGAATGATCCTCACTCTTCATTCTTTCCTCTCCATTCTTCAAATGACTGAATAACACATCCCGAAAAATATTATATTTACTACAACTAAATAATACATGACAAACATTTTCAGATACACCACATAATCCAGTCTCATGTAATCCCATAATTGCCAGTGTTGAGTTTAACCCTGTATGTCCCAGTCTTAACGGGTCTTAACCTAGACAGCAAAACCTCTTCTTTCCTATTTCCTCCCTGGCAGTTTACCCTCCCTACTATCTTTGTGATACTATGACACCACCTCCATTTGCTACTACTATCCCATCTAATTTGCCATTTATTTATTAACTTCCTCTTTAAAATCGATTTTGCCTCCTTTTTCCCCATAGGTACTCTAACATCCACCTCTCTCTTTTCTAGTGCTTTTTTTGCTAGTTTATCAGCAACTTCATTACCACATACCCCAACATGTGCTGGTACCCAACAAAAATACACTCCTATTCCAGCCTCTTTCAGTCTGTATAATGATAAATATATTTCCATTATCAAATCTTCTCTGTCTGATCTTGCATGTAATATACTAATTAAAGCTGAAGAAGAATCTGAACATATGACTATTTTATTTGGTCTGACTTGTTCAACCCATTGTAGTCCTATTATTATAGCCTAGCGGTTAACTCTGCAGTGTACACGGACACCTCATCAGTCAACCTCAAACTAATCTGTTTTTTAAAGTGTGGAATAAACACTCCTACTCCAACCTTTTGACTGATAGGTTCCTTAGAACCATCTGTAAATATTTTTAATACTGTATAAAATGTGTTATTTAAAAAGGCATTAATCTCCTTTCCAATGTACTCTTCTTTGGACTTGTTTAATAAACTCAAAACTACAAGCGGTTCAGGGACTTTCCAAGGTGGAGTATCAGTAAGTGGTATATTGGGACAGAAGATCTTATTGTCCATGCAGCATTCCTTAGCCCATACTTTACTCTTCCATCCAAAACTGTGTCCTTCATCATATGAGTATTCCCAGCACTCCTCCAATACTTTGCGAGTAAGGTGATTATTTGCTGATTGTTGGAGATTTACCCATGTAATTGCCAGTTTTTCCTTTCTAATATCTAGAGGCATCTCTCCCATTTCTACTCCAATTGCATCTACAGGGGATGTTTTAACTGCTCCACAACATAATCTTAATGCTTTAGATTGAATTATATCTAATTTTTTCAGCAATGACTTTGATTCTGAACCATATACAATACATCCATAATCAAAACAAGAACGAATCAATAATTGATACATGCACAACAATGCACTACGGCTATCTCCCCACTTGTGACTAGCAACCGTACGCATACAATTTAAGATTTTCTTACATTTTGACTCAATTTTACTTATATGACACTTCCATGTTAGTTTTTCATCAAACCATAATCCAAGATATTTAAAAACAGGTACTCTTTCCAATGTTTGTTCATATAACTTCAGATCTAACTGTTCATTCCTCTTGTTCTTTGTGAATATCATATATTGTGTTTTAGATACTGAAAACTTTAGACCCCAGTCCAATGACCATTTTTCCACTTCTTTAATTGACTCCTGTATACCTTTACCCACATTTTTAATATTACGGCCTCTCTTCCATAGTGCTCCGTCATCTGCATACAGAGCTAATCCTATTCCTGGTTTATTCACTTTATCAAAAACATCATTGATCATTAAATTAAACAATAATGGACTAATTGCACTACCCTGTGGAGTTCCATTTAGAATATTATAAGGAGCTGATAATTCTTCCCCAATTTTCACCTGAAAGGTGCGTTCAAATAAAAATTCTAAAACCCAATTTTAAAATTTGCCACCTATTCCAATTTTATTCAGTTTAATTAGCAAACCTTCCCTCCACAAAGTGTCATAAGCCTTTTCTATATCAAAGAATCATGTACTCTTTCATTACAAAAGCTTTTTTAATTTCATTTTCAAACAATACTAAAGCATCTGCTGTAGACCTGCTTTTCCTAAAACCACTTTGAAATTTTGACAATAATTCTCTTTTCTCTAAAATATAATTCATTCGTTTTACAATCATTTTTCCCATTACTTTACATAGCGTAGAAGTAAGAGCGATAGGTCTATAATTACCAGATTTTGTTATATCTTTCCCAGGCTTAGCAAGAGGAAGCACAATTGCCGTTTTCCATTGCTTAGGAAGGATACCCTCATTAATTATATAAATCCAGTAATATTTCTAATGATTTTGGTGATAATTTCTTTAAAATTTGATAGCTTATCAAATCTTTTCCTGGTGTGGTACTCTTTGAATTATTAATTGCTGTTTTTAATTCAAAATAACTAAACTCATCATCCAAAATATTATTGAACTCTTGTTTTTTCTTGCAAACATCTCCATAGACATTCTTAATTTGCTGACGTCTTGTTAAAAATGTATCATCTAAATTGTCAATGCTATGAGCTTTAGCAAATGTTTGAGCCAATAAAGTAGCCTTATCTGTGATAGCTACCTTCCCATTTTCCTCCAGGACAGGTATTTTTTTAAAACTATCAATTCCATTCATCTTTTTAATCATACGCCAGACTGCATTTATTTCAGTTTCTCTCCCAATCGTATCACAAAAGTTTTGCCATGCTGACCTTTTTGTACTTTTTAATAATCTTTTTAACATAAGCCCTTTTTCTTTGATAATCTATGACTGCTTCTGGTGTGAGTGTTCTTTTTAAAAACTGAAATGCTTTATTCCTTTCTCTGATTGCTGCCGAGCACTCCTCTGACCACCATAGCACATTATTTCTTGTTTTTATACCACTTGATAGAGGGATAGACTGAGAAGTTGCAAAATAAATGGCATTCACTACTTTGTTATATCTGTCATCAACACTACCCTCTATTGAGAGATCTTTGAACTGTTCTTCACATAACATTTGAAATTTTTCCCAATCTGCTTTCTTATATATCCATCTTACATAATTACCTTTTTGTAGTTGAATCTTATTTTGAATTACACGTCACTGGAAAATGATCACTTCCTATATTATCTTTAGATACAGACCATTCACATTTGCCAGCTAATGATGCTGAAACTAATGTGATATCCCAACCCGGTCTCATCCCAAGACGTCATATAACTGACGTTTTGGGACGTCTTTTGACCATACGTCAATATTCGCCTTTTTAGGGCCCCCTTAAACGTCGGTAAATGAGGTTATGGGATCCTAACTCTACCCCATACCTAAACCTAACCCTAACGCCGCCTTCACGCTGCCTTCACACTGGCAGTTGAAATCTCCCAACGGACGTCGTACTACACAGTGAAAAGCGTCGGACGCGGGTAGAACAAAAATGGCGGAGAGATTAAAGTTTGATTCTGTCAGTTCTGTATGATCTCTCTGATTAGGGTTATGCTGCGTGAGGAAAGTTGCTCAGGACGTTGACATGTCAGGTCGGCTAAAAAATGTGATATAGTGGTCAATAGTTCAATGTCTACCTTCAATTTAATTGTATTAACTGCCCTTATAAACGTTAGAAAGTCATGAAAATAAAAAAATGACATCACAACTTATCGTTATAAAATCAATATTTATTTTATTTTAAAGTTAATAATTCAGGTTTGTTTATCAGTACCATAGCAACGGTCAACTTCCGCTGGAATTGTCGGATAGGAACCGCCCGTAGCTTTTCGCACGAGTTCAAATTTTTGAACGCATCCGGATGACCAACGGACACGATTTTCTTCGCACCGCACTCGGTCGGACCCGTTTCGGACCCATTCGCATGCGGTCTGCGAATCTCCATAGGAAATGAATGACTTCCGGTCGTTTCGCAGCCGCATCGGAGCTGATTTCAACTGCCAGTGTGAAGGTGGCGGCGCGGCGTTTTTAGCCGACCTGACATGTCAACGTCCTGGGCAACTTTCCTCACGCAGCATAACCCTAATCAGAGAGATCATACAGAACTGACAGAATCAAACTTTAATCTCTCCGCCATTTTTGTTCTACCCGCGTCCGACGCTTTTCACTGTGTAGTACGACGTCCGTTGGGAACGTATTGCGTATTACGGAGCTGATTTCAACTGCCAGTGTGAAGGCGGCGTAAAGGCCATTGCACACTGAGCACGAAATATTCGTATGCGTATTTTCGTGTTCGTCAGCCTAAAAATTCGTCACGCATAGAAACCTTGCACACCGAGTCCGTTGCGTATTTCTTAAACCTTTGCGGGAAAAAACGCAAAAATACCAAATGGATTCGTCAAGCAGTGAGGATGATTTTTGCCCTCTCTCTTATTGAAAAGAGAAGAAAGAGAAAATATTACGTCCATCCAATCCTGAAATTGCGCCGAGAGGAAGGAGAGTTCCTTATCAAGGAGTTGCGAATTTATCCTGAGCGATTCAAAATTTACCTCAGAATGTCAGTGGGACGCTTTGCTAGCGATTCTGGAGCCACATATTAAAAACAAGACCACCAATTTCCGTGAACCAAATCGATTCTGAACGGAGACTGGCAGTGTGTCTGGTATGGACCAGGTGTGGACAAACACACGGACAAACACACACCCGCGCGCGGCCCGTTGGAAGCGCTGGGCAGACAGAACAGCTAGGCTGTTATTGTGTATATTGTGCCCAAATAATACATTAGTTATCGAATAGGCTGCTCAATCACACCTTATTCGATCCTAAATTTCAATCTGATTGAAAGGGGAGGTTTATTAATTTCATAATCCAATATAGAGAAGAGAACATAAACACTTGATCGAATTGAAAACCGAAACTGAAAGCACGGCGCATATGTGCAATGATTTGAGGACGAGCTCCCCCCGGCCCTGAATTGTCAAAAGACCTCTCAAAATGCTGGCTCTGGATGCGAAAAACGCAGAAAATCGAACCCGATCCGATTAATTTTATGACGGACGAAAGTTTCGGAGGCGGTGTGCAAGCTTGACTGACATAACGTGAGGTCGAATTTTTTTTTTAACGTGCGAAAATTTCGGATGCGAATTTCGGACTCGGTGTGCAATGGCCTTTAACCTAACCCGTCACCTAACTGACGTTAAAGGTAAAGCGTCAGTTGTATGACGGCCCGGGATCGCCATCTAGCGACGTTTAAGGGGGCCCTAAAAAGACGGATATTGACGTATGGTCAAAATACGTCCCAAAACGTCAGTTATATGACTTTTTGGGATGAGACTGTGTTGGATATCCAGACATGACATTCTACCTCTTGCTATGTCTATTCTTGTTGGATTGCCATCATTTAAACATACTAAGGAGTTATCTTCCATGAACTCTTCTATTATTTCTCCATTTTTATCTGTACTCCTGCTACCCCAAATACAATTGTGAGCATTAAAATCACCACATATAATAATTTTGTTTGCCTTTTCACCCATGCTCATTTTCAGGATATCCATTGTTAATTCTGAACATGGATTATAAAAATTTACCACTCTAATTACCCCCTGTGTACCCATTATCTCTATACATATACACTCCGCATTTCCCTCATTACTTCTTTGTCTATATATTACATTTTCTTTTATGAATGTTGCACACCCCCCACCTCTACCATTAATCCTGTCCTTCCTTATTACCTCATAGCCATTCATCCTAAAGTCCAATGATTTACATAACCAGTTTCTTGTATACAAATGATATCAGGAGATTTATTCATATCTGCAATATACTTTTTAAACTCCTGACCATTAGCAATTAGGCTTCTGGCATTCCAATGAAGCAACAGAAAAGACATGATAATGTTATACATCATTACATTGAGATGCTTCATAATTTGTTGTTATCCCACCTTCTGTTCTCCCTTCTTTAGACTGTAGAATCTTGTGAACTTGTTCTGCTGATATACCGATGCAGTTCAAAAACTTGTTTGCACAGTCTACCACAATTTTTATTTTATCAGATCTTCTTCCTATCTGCCCAGTTCCATTCACCACTGCACAGATAAAAGCTACAAAATCAGTTTTGTTCATGCTAATGTTATCATTTGAGTCATTCTTTATCGAGTTCAACCGATCCATTGACTTATCAATCTGAGAGGTTTGTTCCAATCCAGCATGTTTTCTTGTATCGCTTACATGTTTCACTCTACGAGCTGCTTCTGCATATGTTACATTCTGGGTGGATTTTACCTTTTGTATTACACGAGCCTGTTGTTGTACTGGACATCCTGCATATGCAGCGCTGTGTTCTCCACCACAGTTGCAACACTTGATCTCGGCTCCTTCCTGACACTTCCCATACTCATGCTCCCCTCCACATTTCGCACAACGCATTTTCCCTTTGCAAACAGTAGCAGTATGACCTATGCGCTGACATTTATAACAACGCAAAGGAGGGGGTAAATACTCCCGTACCACATAACTGATGAAACCTAGTTTTACCTTGACTGGTAAAATGCTTTCTTCAAAGTGTAACAGCACAGAAAGACTATCACACTTTACATTATCTTTCCATGTCGTCAATCTTCTTGCTAAAGCAACTTTGCCTCCAATCAGGTTTTCTTTTACTTCTTCCATAGTTACATTTAAAGGAACTGCTGAAATAACACCACGTTTCTTAACATCTATTCCAGCACAGGTTATTTTACCACCAGCTAGTGTTTTCAGTTTTAGAATCTTTGCTTTCTGATTTTCATCCTTACACTTAATCAAGACTCTTCCATTACTCATGTTGCTCCTTTCACTGATCCCACTTCTTTTTCCATCGCTTTTGATAGTTTAACAGGATGCATGTACTGCTCTGCTTGTTTGACAAATGTGATCATAACTTTTATTTCCTTTTCCTCATTGTTTCTCAACAACCTTTGCCCTGAATCCCTGATTTTACTTGTGAATTCAACCTCATCACCCATGTTACTTCCTTTTTTCCTTTTATTATATCGTACTTCTTGGAAGTCCATATCTTGATTGTCATCATTGGATGAATCATCCATTATATCCACCTACTTCAACTCAAGAATCGTTCCTGATTTGTCCTTTTAGAATCTTGTCCTGATTCTGTTCAGTTAATTTGTCCTGACGTTCCTTCCACCGCTGCCAGCGTCGACCGGAAAATCCTACCGTTTGTCGATGTGATATTATTGGTCGGGAGATTGTATTAAACTTCTGATTTAAGAGGAGAAACACTGAACATGCAAGTTTAAACGTTTTCACAATAACAATACACAAAGTAATATTAAAAGCAATGTAATGTCTTTACATGATGCCATGCCATATTATTGGGCTTCTTAGATATACATGATATGGATATTGTAATAATCATTCAGGACTATGCCTAGGTGAGCAATAACATGAATGGTAAGTTTTCACCATAATTGCATCTTCGTACCATGTTACCACCGTCATGCTATTCTGTAAATATGACCATAGAGAGCCTAAAGCCTGTTTTATGCTTTTGCGTCGAATCGACGGCGTACCCCCGCAGACACCTATCCGTCGACGCGAACCCCTCTCCGACCCCTTGTCACGGGATATAAACGAATGACAGGAAGCAAGAGCAAGTTGACTGTTTATTAAAGTCTCACAGAGTCGGCAGTGCAAACAGGTGGAGAGAGTGACGCAGGGACAAGATGGTCAGTATCCGTGGTGAGGTGAAGTGAAGACACGGTGAAGAGACGAACGATGAATACTGGAATCCAGACAACGACACGGGAACACAAGGCAGGAACTCGACACCGGTAGACCAACACGAACCACATGAAACAACGATCTGACAAGGATGAAAGAACAGCGGTGAGTATAAATAGAGTGGTGATGATCAACTGCAGCTGGTGATGTGATGATGAACAGCTGGAGCGGATCAGGTGATGTCATACAGACACACCTCTCACACACGTGCATTCATACAACAACAAAAACACAAGACTAGGAGGAAACAGAGAAAACGTCTACCGTGACAGTACCCCTCCTCCTAAGAACGCCTCCTGGCGTTCTCAGACTCCCTTACCTGCCGATTGTAATCATCGATAAGAGAGTGATCCAGAATGTCTCTAGCAGGAACCCAACTCCTCTCCTCCGGACCGTAACCCTCCCAGTCCACCAAGTACTGGAATCCGCGTCCCCTCCGTCTAGAATCCAGAATACGATTGACCGAATAGGATGGTTCCCCGTCTACGAGTCGCGGCGGTGGGGGAACCGGGGCTGGCGGATTAATGCGGGCATAAAAAACGGGCTTGACTTTAGATACATGAAACACGGGATGAATTCTCCTGTACGCAAGAGGAAGTTTGAGGCGGATTGCCACCGGACTAACGTTCTTGGTGACAGCAAACGGGCCAATAAATTTGGGAGCAAGTTTATTCGAGACGGATCGGAGCGGAATGTTCTTAGTTGAAAGCCACACTTTGGAACCGACGACGTATACGGGAGGCTTCCGCCGGTGGCGATCGGCTTTGGCCTTGGTGCGTGCTCCCACTTGGAGTAGAGTCTCGCGGGCTCTAGTCCAAGTGCGATGACACCTCTGGATGAAGGCGTGGGCGGAGGGGACCGCGACTTCGGACTCCAGACTAGGAAAAACAGGTGGCTGGTAACCTACGCTACACTCAAACGGAGAAAGGCCCGTAGATGACACTGGTAACGTATTGTGGGCGTACTCCACCATAGACAGTTGTTGACTCCAAGAGGAAGGATTCTTGGAAACCAAACATCGCAACGTTCTTTCCAAATCTTGGTTGGCTCTCTCAGTTTGACCATTGCTCTGGGGATGGAACCCAGAGGACAGACTAACAGTCGCCCCCAGCAATTTACAAAACTCTCGCCAAAATTTGGACACAAACTGGGGACCCCTGTCGGAAACCACGTCCATCGGGAGGCCATGTAACCGAAAGACGTGGTCTACGATCGTTGCCGCTGTCTCCTTAGCTGAAGGCAATTTGGGTAAGGGGATGAAATGTGCTGCCTTCGAGAATCGGTCCACCACAGTTAAAACCACTGTGTTCCCCTGAGAGGGTGGGAGGGCGGTAATAAAATCGAGAGCGATATGGGACCAGGGTCTCGAAGGCACCGGCAGCGGCTGAAGTAACCCCTCTGGCGGTCGATTGGAAGACTTACCAGTGGCGCAAACTGAGCAAGCCAAAACAAAATCATGAACGTCGCGAGTCATACGTGGCCACCAAAATCGTTGCTTGACTGAAAACCCAGTACGATTAACTCCTGGATGACAAGCTATGTTGGAAGTGTGACCCCACTGAATAACGTCCGACCGTAATTCCTCCGGCACAAATAAACGGTTCGGTGGGCATCCGGGCGGAGGCGTTACCCCTTCTAAGGCTCTCTTGACCTTCGCTTCGATCTCCCATGTGAGTGCTGAGACAAATATGGTCTCGGGTAAAATACACTCGGGAGTAGCCGGGCGTTCGGAAAAATCAAATATGCGAGATAATGAGTCGGGTTTGATGTTCTTGGAACCCGGACGGTAAGAGAGAGTGAAATCAAAACGACCGAAAAAAAGTGCCCACCGAGCCTGCCTGGAGTTCAATCGTTTAGCAGTTCTGATGTATTCTAGATTCTTATGATCAGTCCAGACGATAAAAGGTACCCCCGACCCTTCTAACCAGTGACGCCACTCCTCCAACGCCAACTTGACTGCCAACAACTCTCTGTTACCAATGTCATAATTGCGTTCGGCTGAGGATAAACGATGTGAAAAAAACGCGCAAGGGTGCATCTTGTCGTCCACAGGTGAACGCTGGGATAACACTGCTCCTACTCCCACCTCCGACGCGTCGACCTCCACCACGAACTGACGTGATGAATCAGGGGCTATGAGAATGGGGGCCGAAACAAAGCGGCTCTTTAGTTTAGAAAAAACAGCCTCGGCTGAGTCAGACCACCTGAACGCAGTTCGGGGGGAGGTCAAGGCAGTCAGAGGCGCGACCAGCTGGCTGTAATTGCGAATAAAACGCCGGTAAAAATTGGCAAACCCCAGAAACCTCAACAGGGCCTTGCGGGAATCTGGACTTGGCCAATCCACCACAGCTTTGATCTTTTCAGGGTCCATCCGCATTCCCTCGGACGACACGATATACCCTAGAAAAGGGACAGACTGTGCATGAAAATCGCATTTCTCCGCCTTGACAAAAAGCCCATTCTCTAGCAGCCTCTGAAGCACTCGTCGAACGTGCTGCACATGTTCCTGGAGAGACGAAGAAAAAATCAATATGTCATCCAGGTAGACATATATGAACTGATCGATCATATCTCGCAACACGTCATTGACCAGTGCCTGGAAAACTGCTGGGGAGTTGGATAATCCGAATGGCATTACCAAATATTCAAAGTGCCCCCTAGGGGTGTTAAAAAGCAGTTTTCCACTCATCCCCCTCCCTGATGCGAACCAAATGATAAGCGTTACGTAAGTCCAACTTTGTGAAGATAGATGCTCCCTGCAACCTCTCGAAGGCTGAAGACATCAGCGGCAAAGGATAGGTATTCTTTACCGTGATGTTATTCAACCCTCGGTAATCAATGCAAGGTCGCAGCGATCCATCCTTCTTCCCCACAAAAAAGAACCCCGCCCCCGCAGGAGAAGAGGAAGGGCGAATGAACTTGGCTGCTAGAGAATCAGAAATATATTTCTCCATGGCCTCTCTTTCAGGAATCGAAAGTGAATATAACTTGCCTTTAGGCGGAGACTTACCTGGCAGTAAATCTATAGCACAGTCATAGGGACGATGCGGAGGGAGAGAAGCAGCGCGAGACTTACTGAACACTTCCTTCAGATCTAGATACTCTGCGGGCACGTTAGACAAATCCCCTGCCTCCTCCTGTAACATAGAAACAGATACAGACGAACACGCAGACAGAAGACAAGACTTATGACATTCCTTATTCCACTCCAGCACAGCCTTATTAATCCAGTCCACACGGGGGTTATGTTTGATCAGCCAGGGATGTCCGAGTACAACGGGTGCCAAAGGAGAGTCCAAAATGAAAAAAGAAATAGTCTCGGTGTGGTTGCCAGATGTAATCAGTGTGATGTCTTCGGTGGTGTGAGAAATGGTGGGAAGTTTCTGACCGTTTAATGCATGAACAGATATCTGCTGGTTGAGAGGTTGGAGGGGAATCTGAAATGTATGTGCAAAATTATAGTCCATAAAATTACCTTCCGCCCCGGAGTCCAACAGTGCAAAACAATCGTGCTGGTGAACTGACCATCTTAATCTAACCGGGAGGAGTGTGGAGGTAGATGTAGTCGATGAGGTCTTCCTGGCGGAGATCCCACCCGATAGTAGCCTCAAGTTTACTATCGGGCTTGGCCTTTTACCGGGCAGTTGTAAGCATAATGTCCCGCTCCTCCACAATACAGGCAAAGGCCCTGGGACCTCCGCCTCTCCCTCTCCTCCCGGGAAAGCCGAGCTCGACCCACCTGCATGGGCTCGGGATCGAAGACGGGACTGACCACGTCCCTGCCGCTGGATCTGGGAACGTCGACTCCTCCGAAGGTACGGGTGGACGGAACTCGGCGCTCGACCCTGGATAGCCGAGCGTCCACCCGCAGAGCAAGATCTATCAGTCCGTTCAGTGTGGTAGGAAGATCCAGGGCGTAGATCTCTCTCTGGACGTGGTCAGCCAGCCCATGCAGGAACATATCCCACTGCGCCTCCTCGTTCCAGCCGCACTCCGCCGCCAAAGTCCGGAATTCTATGGAAAAGTCTGAAACCGATCTTTCTCCTTGACGTAATTCCGTCAAGGTTCTGGCTGCTTCTCTACCCGAGACCGCCCGGTCAAAAACCTTCTTCATCTCGTCGGAGAGGGACTGGAACGAGACGCAGCATGGATTTTGTTTCTCCCACACCGCCGTTCCCCAGAGCGCTGCTTTTCCTGTCAGTAATGTTAGTACAAACGCCACTTTAGCCTGTTCCGTCTCGAATGTGCGTGGTTGCAGAGCAAAATGCATCGAGCAACGGGTCAGAAATGCTCTACAAAATGCCGGTTCACCAGAATAGTGTTCCGGTACCGGCAAGCGGGGCTCCGTCATCACGGATCTCTCTGGGGCTGTGGGGGGAACGATCGGTGTGGGCGGCGCAGTGGGAACCTGAAACCGTTGGATATGCTGGGTGAGCTCGGACACCTGCGTCACCAAGGCTTGCACTGCGCGACCTGTATCGCTGATCTCTTTCTGCTGGGCATCCATTCTCCTGGTGCTGTGATGAATAAATTCCTCCATTGATCTCTGCGGCGAACTCGCTGCTTCCATCTTAGGGTCAGATCGTTCTGTCACGGGATATAAACGAATGACAGGAAGCAAGAGCAAGTTGACTGTTTATTAAAGTCTCACAGAGTCGGCAGTGCAAACAGGTGGAGAGAGTGACGCAGGGACAAGATGGTCAGTATCCGTGGTGAGGTGAAGTGAAGACACGGTGAAGAGACGAACGATGAATACTGGAATCCAGACAACGACACGGGAACACAAGGCAGGAACTCGACACCGGTAGACCAACACGAACCACATGAAACAACGATCTGACAAGGATGAAAGAACAGCGGTGAGTATAAATAGAGTGGTGATGATCAACTGCAGCTGGTGATGTGATGATGAACAGCTGGAGCGGATCAGGTGATGTCATACAGACACACCTCTCACACACGTGCATTCATACAACAACAAAAACACAAGACTAGGAGGAAACAGAGAAAACGTCTACCGTGACACCCCTCCGCCGTAGCTCGACGTGCACCTCCAAAAATTTGTAACTACGCGTCGAGGCGACGCAGACAGCAAGGGCTTTGATTGGTCAGATTAAACATAATTTCAGGAGTGTAGCTTTTCCGATTTCCCCCTCCTGTTATAGCGCTATTTTTAACATTTGCACCCTCGTTCTTTTAATTATAACACCCTTAACGTTAAATAAAGAATTAAACTAAAAATAAACTGTTTTTTTATTTCATTGTTAATATATACGTCTATATTCTTTTCAATCAATAAATCAACGTTTGTTTTGAAACACAGTTTGTTGTTTATTTTCAATACAATGTTCACGGTTACATCATTGATAATACGTACTAACCAAGTCCAGTGTTGGGAGTACAGTGTTACAGTAACATGCTACTTTTTGCTGTAACGCAGTAGTGTAAGGCATTACTAATCAATTTTCAGTAATATTTTACTCGTTATGTTCAGTGAGGCTTGTATTACAGTTGTATTACAGTGAGGCTTGACTTTTAGTTTTAATTGTAAAAATAAAAAATAAAGCAAGATCGTGAGACATTAACGAATGGAAAATGCAAGTAGGCTAAGTTGGCATGAAGAAGACCACATTTGTGAGATGGACGTATGCATATTAGGCTATTCGTTCTGTGTTTTCTTTTTAAACAGTTAGGCTATGTTTAGGTGGTATTTGTCATGTTTTCCTCACGCAATCATGTTTTTGATGCGGTGTTCATGTAGTAAGGGTGGCGATAATAAAGCTCCTAAAAGCTGATGAAAAAGCAAAGATTATGAATATGTCAAATATGCCTATAGCAAGGAGACTTGAATTGTTTAGTAATAAAGATGAAGTTGACGATGCTGACTCGCAATCTTCGCAGTAGGCTAGTGAATGCGAAATGCACATTTCATTTCATAAGCAGAGAGCAGTCTGTTTTCTTTTGTTTTGAATTGTTCTGTTTACAAGTAGACATTTCAGTATAGATATATTTTTCAGGTCTGTGGAGTAGTCTATACACGCTGAGTTTCGGTATAGCCTATTGGCTATTTATGAGACGCGCACCAGCACGCCCCCGCGCCTTATTGTCTGCTTTTACTTCTTAAAGGCAACAGACTATGTGAAAGTTTTAAAGCAGTCTTTTAGTGCCAGTTCAGAGCGGTCACATCTGTAACATTGTTTTTTCCTCATAACTGCGAACACGAAAAATAAAATAAAATGAATATTTTAAGTTCTATGGAGACTGGAGAGCAAACCCTTCCTCATCCGATTTGCGCAGTGTAATTAACAGAATTACAAAAAATATATTTTTTTGTCACGCATGAATGTGTGTCTTTTCCCTAATATTACAAATAAAACATAGACTGATATTTGTATAATGTCTGGAGTCCTTTAAGGAAGTAGCCTATATCCACAAGTTTCCGAGGGGCGCTCATGTAAAAAATAAAGTGGGTGAAACTTCCGGTGAGGCGGCGGAAGTAGCATTCCAATGGTATTTTGTGTGTTAGTTAGCGAAGAGGCTAGCTGTTTTTCGGAGAATTATTTTACTATTTAAAGACGCAAATCTTTGTGAGAGATGTCGTTACGGAGCTCAGGGACAACATGTGCTGTTCGCGGTTGTATGTATAACCGGACTAAACTAATTCAGTGGCTTAAACGGGATTGTTTTGAACATAAGCTGAAAACGAAATCACAGTGATCCTACCAACGACTGAAGTTTCCATCAACCTCCCAAAAGACAACGAATCATCCTGTGTACATTTGTTTAAAATCTTAATATTCTATAAACTCTATCAGCATGTGTTTGGCTGTTCACTACTGATGTTACACCTAAACTCAGGATCAAAGCCTGTGTTGACAGAATACCAAATGTGCCAGTTAATGTATTCAAGTAGCACATTCATTTATAATTTTGAATAAACTCCAAAGCACAATGACACAAAGTGTGTATTTTTTATTTTAATTGTTTGTCAGCTCACACAACTGTCTGTCAACATGCCTTGATCAGTATTGATTATTAATAATGTTATTATAATACTCCCAATCAACTACTGCGGAGGTAAAGGTACTGTTATTTCACCCTTTTGAATTTCGTTGAGGTTGTGTTCCCACATCGTTAGCTAGTTTGGATCGCTATAACTTGAATGACTGTCAACTGTTGAATGAACGAGTGTCAAGCATGTCAAGTAGCGCATTGTTTACTTCAAACCGGAAGTCGCGCCCACTTTTGACGCAAGGCCTCATGGGGCGTAGGAAACTTGTGGATACGTTTCAAAACATTATGTATTTTCTGGGAATTTTTATTTCAAGTTTTGACTGCAAATGTCATTTCCATAATGCTGGACTTACCCAATTTTAAATAATTTATCCTCAACTAGTTTTGTGGTGTAGGTCTACGTATTTTATAATGTTAACTTCAAATAATACTAATAGCCTAATTTAAAGATAAGGTAGCATTGGATCTGGACGGTAAGGAGAATAACGCTGGAGTTGGAAGAGGTGTGTCGCGATTCTGTAGGTTCGTGGATCTGAGTGCGGCGAATCGCGATTTTGGTTTCATATTGCATATCGTTAGAAGCCCCAAAGTTAAGTTCTACTTCTGTAGTTATTTTGGTGAAAGTAACTCAAAAGTAATACATGAGTAATGTAACGCATTACAATTCTGAGACAGTAATATTGTAAGGTAATGAATTACTTTTAAATAAGAGTAACAAGTAATACCTAATGTATTACAGTTTGGAAGTAACTTGCACAACACTGACCAAGTCTGCCACGGGACACATTATCCTTCCATAGCACAGTTCCATGTGGAGACTGAAAAAATCCTTCAAGTCATTCCGAACAGCTATCGTTATGGCAGCTCGGGTGGAACCTTTTTTACTGTCTATGGGTGGAACGGGCCCTGGATATCCGTGTTGATTCTGTGGGGATAAAGTTTTGTGTCGTCTTGTTATTCAACGTCGATTAGCTCCAGCTGGCAGCTGAAACAACATTATCTCTCTTTCGCTCGCGGCGCACGGAACCAAAGAGATTCGCGAACCCCCCTAGCGTTCTGGCGGCGAAATGCACCGCGAAGCACCACAACCTCACGCAGAAGTATAACGACGCCGTAGTAGTGACGACGTAGCTACGACGTGGAGTTGACGCAGAAGCATAACGAGGCCTTAAGTCCCGCCCCTCCGCTTCCGGCTCGTGGGACCTTATTTCGGAAAAAATATGAATGGTAGTCAATGGCTAGAGACAACTTATCTTTTTATTCCATCTGAACTGTGCCCTCAAAAAAATTCCGTAAAACTACGGTACAATGTCGCATATAAATTTGAAGGATTTTTCCGTTTTTGTCTTACAGGTCATTTACCCGTATTTTGAATTATAAGTTGCATTGTGGGAACCTGTCGGCGCGAAATGTTTTAGCCACAACCGCCATTACACACGCAGATGACCACGGCCAAAGTTGCTCATTAAAGTCTAATTTCGAGTGTGTGGAAGCCATTCTGACACGTCTGTGGTAAAATACGACATTTATGTTCAAATAAGCTGTTAACGTGACGTCATTTATTTTCCATCTGGCATGTTGGGCAAATTAATGTCAGATCGGAGCTGTCGCGTTTATCATTTTATGCATATCGTCACTAGGGTTGCCACCCGTCCCTTAAAATACGGAATCGTCCCGTATTTGTGAAATAAAAAGCGCGTCCCGTTTTGTCCCGTATTTCCGAACGTATGATCCCATGCAAATCATGCCACCCGCATTCTGTGAAGACGCGTCCTATTCTACCCTTGATAGGGAGCCAAAGTCTCAAAAATGGGTTGAACCTGACATGGTCTGCCATACTTTTTATTTGTGTTTGTTCTGTTAGTCTAAGAACTTTGTTCTTAGGGTCAAAGTTCTGTTAACTTTGACCCTAAGAACAAATAATTGGAGGGTCTGCTCTGCCGGAAATATCGCGAAAAAAAATTGTGGCCATTTTAGTGTACGCACCCTTTATTTTTTATCAGAAAAATGTGAAAAAAATTTTTTTTCATCAAATCCTTAGTGGGTTGGGTAGGTTCTCAATAAATGCATTCCAGATAAACAGAACACATGTGCGGACAACATCCACTGAAAAAAATAATTCTTAAAACACATTTCTACATGATTTCGCATCAATTTAATGCAAAAAAACAGGCGTTTTTTTCACTTTTTTTCCACTGTTTTCGTCTTTACTTCATTGGCAATCAACTATTCCATTAAGTTATGACATCAGGCAATATGCCATTCTTTTCACCAAACACTATACTCATTCCACAGAAAAAATTATAAAAAATCCAAACAAAATCAATGGATCTGTGATGATTTGTCACAGTTCTGTCACCCTGGTCTGGGTTTCTCTTGATTTAGTGACTGAGCTGTGCCACGCAGGGGCCCGTTTCAATAAGGAGGTTCAAGCAACTCTGAGTTAAAGCTTGAACTCAGAGTTGACTTACCCTGAGATGGGAAACTCTGAGTTTTCGGTTACAGAACAGCTGAAATGAGTTAGTTCAATCAACTCTGAGTTGACTGACTCTGAGTTAAGCGCGTGCACCACAGCTATAAAAAGCCATTATCAATGGAGCGCAGATATTATGAGTCACCATGGCAACAGCGCCAGACAAAAAGAGGTGTTGAGTATAATTAATTACCAAGTAAATATTAATATCTAAATATTGTAATTTAATTAAAGGGATTACTCTTAATTCTTCTTTAATTTAAAATAAAATATGATGCAATTACATTAAATAGGCTACTGCATAAACTATAGACCAATTCAGTATAAAACAATAGTGGATTTAGCATACATTTTTAAAAGGTATATTTTTATATAACCTTCTCCCTCTACACACTTTGATCAATTCAAGAATAATTCATGCAATTGTATTGTTAATTTGAAAGCATTAAAAGTGCAGTTTCTTGTCTCTCCTCCTTGTATTAATCAAGTGGTTGAGGTTGATATAGGATTTAGTAATATGTAGACCAATACTTTCTAGAGATAGTAATTATTACATTAATCTAACTACACCGTTGAATATGTCATTTGTTGTTAATAATTCATAACTATTTTAGAGTAACTGTTATAATATCAGAGGTGAAACTGGAAGAATGTTATTCAACCTAAAGTAGTCTATTACTTTGATACATTTTTACTTAAGTAAAAGTAAAAATACCAGTCTAAAAAAATCTACTCAAGTAAAAAGTAGTTAATTTAAAACATGAGTAAAAGTTACTGAGTAACTTGTTTAACAGCGGGGGTGGGGTGGGGGACTCCCCCATGTGGGGTTGTAACGTATGAGAGTTTCACAGTATGAGAACCATCTCAGAAAATATCACGGTTTATGGTATTAAACAATTGTTAAATATATAAACTGCATTATTAAATTACAGTTATTATTTTCATCAGTTAAAATGACAGTTAAATAAATTAAACATTTGTTCAATAAAACATAATATCAACTAACTTCAATAATTGATTATGATTATGATTGACATCTGATTTTTTATAATGAATAACTTATTAAATTTTATTACAATTTTTTCAATGATTTAATAGAAATATATTATCCAAAACAGTGGTAATTGTCACGGGCTGGTCAAGGAGGACGACGAGGAGGGTAGAATAACACTGGTATTTTAATAAATGAAACTCGGAAACAGGCAGACAGGA
Source organism: Pimephales promelas (assembly GCF_988280905.1). Taxonomy (NCBI): domain Eukaryota; kingdom Metazoa; phylum Chordata; class Actinopteri; order Cypriniformes; family Leuciscidae; genus Pimephales; species Pimephales promelas. Next base: position 10,590,925 of record NC_142785.1, read on the forward strand.
TGACAGCAGGTAACACACAAACAATACCGGACAAGGGAGTGAAGACAGGCAGGAACTTAAATACACAGTGAAGATTATTAACAAATGACAGTCAGCTGTGCGGGAGGTGATTAGTGTCCATGGAAACAGATGAGGGCGGAGAACTCAGACGAGGGGAACACGTGGTGAATCAAAACACAGACAGTCCAAGGGTGGTGACAGATCGCCCCCTCACCGTTCCGTCACTCCAGCCTCTCGTCTGTGATTCACATTCAGTCCTCCACCTGAACCTCCCCCGGTTCCCCCTCCGTCATTTTGCCACGGCGCGAGGTCGCGCCTTGCCGGAGGGGGAACCGGGGGAGGTTCAGGTGGAGGACGAGACGATGGTGAATCACAGACGAGAGGCTGGAGTGACGGAACGGTGAGGGGACGATGACGATTCCCTGGCGGCCTTGATGGGGATGGCGCGGTGGCGCAGACCCAGAGCCTCCCAGTACCGACAGCCGATGGCAGAGAAGACTGAGGGAAGAAACCAGATGGCGAGGGGACTGACGGTAGCTGGGGGATGACCGACGGAGACTCGGTGGCAGGATCTCTCGGCGCAGACGGAGAGCCGGTGGACTCAAGCGACGTCACCGGTATGGGAGACCCCGGTGACGTAGCGGCGACGAGCGCTGGAGCCGTAGCCAGAGTGCCCGAGAGCTGAGGTGGAGGTGGAGTGATGGAGGACAGAGGAGACGCCACAGGGAAGGAGGAGCCCGCTGAAGCCGAAGGGGTGGAGGGAACAAGCGTAGCAGACTGACCGCAAGTCCGTGGCGCAGGCAGAGTGACGACTGACCAAGGGGGAGCCGGCAGGACGAGGGAACCTGCTGCAGCCGATGTCTCGATGGTCTCAGGCGGAGGCGCAGGTGGGAGGAGCCAAGACGGAGCTGGCAGGTCGACTGGCCGAGATGGAGTGTCGAGGACCGAGGCTGGAGGCGAAGCCGTGGGAACCTCGAACACAGGCGCTGCGGATGGTGGGCTGACCTGCCGCTCGACGTCGGGGACTCCCCACGGAGATGGTGCAGGGCTGCGCACATCCAGCAGCGGCGAGGCTGGAGGACTGACTGGGAACAGAGATGGAACAGCGTGAACCAGACAGACAGCAGGACAGAAGTCATCACAGGATGATTCAAAATATGAAAGAGATGCAGATGACGGGTGGGATAGGGCGGGAACGATATCCAGAATCCTGGGTTTCATCAGCCAGTCCTCCAGTTCCAGGAAATTAGTCCCCTCGTCCGCAGATGTTGTGGGCTCACACCCCTGGTCAGACTCCTGATGGAGCTCCTCCTCCGGGGCGAGGGTCAACTCTGTCCTCTTCGTCTCGGGCACTGGTTGACATGTCGCGGCGGGTGGTAGCTCTCCGTCTGCGGGGGGCACGCACAAGATCTCCGCGGTCGAGGGTGGTAATTCCGGCTCTGGGTCTGGCAGTGTTCTGGATCGGGCTTCGACGCTCTCCAGACACCGGGAAACGGCCTCCTTCCAGTTCAGGTTAGAGGTGTCTGGGAGGTCGAAGTGCTGGTGGAATGTGGCCCCGATCCAGAACAGGGTCTTCAGGGTTTCGTCATCGAGGGGACTGGAAAGGGCCAGTGCAACAAAGTCTCTGGAAAACGACACAAAGTCTGATGAGAATTCAGCGAGGGTGATGAAATCGAGGTTCATCTTGAATTTTGGTCCGGTATTCTGTCACAAGGCTGGTCAAGGAGGACGACGAGGAGGGTAGAATAACACTGGTATTTTAATAAATGAAACTCGGAAACAGGCAGACAGGATGACAGCAGGTAACACACAAACAATACCGGACAAGGGAGTGAAGACAGGCAGGAACTTAAATACACAGTGAAGATGATTAACAAATGACAGTCAGCTGTGCGGGAGGTGATTAGTGTCCATGGAAACAGATGAGGGCGGAGAACTCAGACGAGGGGAACACGTGGTGAATCAAAACACAGACAGTCCAAGGGTGGTGACAGTAATCAAATAAAAGTTTAGCAAATGTTTTAATCCTTTTATTTTTTGGCAAAGTGCTGCAAAACAGATTTAGTCAATTAAACCATGGACAAACAATATATATATATATTCCTTAAAGAATGTGTAAATACATTTTAGTATTATTGTTGGTGTTTAAACAGCACTTCCTCTTTAAAAAAGGGGAGGAGACCGCAAGAAACTCTGGGTTTATTGAAGAAAACCTGCTCCCGACCAGGTTAGGTTCACAGAGTAAGTTACCATGGTAACTGACTCTGAGTATAAGTTACCTCTCTTTCAGAAACGGGCTTGACTTACTCTGCTTTCTCGGGTTTGATATACCCCCTTTCTGTAACGGAAAACCCAGAGTTTCCCTCATTTCAGGGTTAACATACTCAGAGTTTTCACTTAACCTCCTTTCTGAAACAGGCCCCTGGTGTGGTCCTTGAAGTGTTTTTCATGTCAGACAGATAGTAGGCTAGTAAGGATAACTAAAGGCTACACCAAACGCTAACTGCCATTAGCAATTAGCTACATGGCTAGTTGTTACATTCAGGTTTAGAAAGTTTAGCTAGTTAGCTTGTGGCATGAATGGCCACACAGACAAAAAAAAACCTAAATATATAGCTATATTGGATATCAGACTGTACACAATACTGAACAATACAAATGTTCTATAAAATGTAAAAATACTATATATTATGCATAGTTTGTTTTTGTTTGTACAGTATATAGAGTGAGTGATTTGTCAAAAGGTAGTTAGCTAGTAGTAATAATAATAATTCATTTTATTTGTGGGTGTCTTTCAAGACACTCAAGGACACCTTACAATAAGCAATAAGTAAACCAATGAAGCTTCCCTAAAACTGGAGTAATATGCTCAAAATAAACCTACTTCTGTGCATGAGCAGGGTGATCTGAGGGTGATCTGAGGATTGATGTGAGGACTTCCCCGCTGAGGCAATCTCCTTGGGTCCCTCACACCTTACAAGCGCTGCAACTACCAGCCATGTCCTTTGGGGCTCCGCTTGATGATCAGATGTCGATCACAGCATCGTAGGGGGAGCTTCAGTCCTCTGGAGATGAGGATTCGGGTGTGTTGCCCCCTTCGAAGGAAACTGCACGTTCCATTGGTCAGGCGATGTCCACCTTGGTGGTCCAGGAGCACCACCTTTGGCTCAACCTGGCCGATATGAGAGACACCATTAATAATCAGTTCCTGGATGCCCCTCTGTCCCAGGTTGGGTTATTCGGCGACGCGGTTGAGAGCTTTGCCCCACCCGTTCACTGGTCGCAGACCCTCCATCCGCTCGTCACTGAGGTCGACCTCCTGGGGCATCCTCCACTCCTGTGAAGCCCCAGCAGCAGCCACCATCCAGGCCTCAGTGTGGACCGCACAGGTTTATCTGTTTGCCGCCCCGGACAAGTCTCACTACCAGTCATTCTATTCTCTGACCGAGGAAACTCTCGGCACGGATGCTCTGGCACACAGCTGGTCCCCGGACCTAAGCAAGTATGCGTTTCCCCCAGTGAGCCTTCTTGCACAGACATTGTGCAAGGTCAGGAAGGACGAGGAGCAGGTCTTGTCAGTTGCACTGTATTTGCCCAACCGGATCTGGTTCCCGGAACTGGTGCTCCTCGCGACAGCCCCTCCCTGGCCCAGGATCTGCTCTCTCAGAGACGGGGCACCCTATGGCACCAGCATCCAGACCTGAATGCCATATTCTTCGTTACAGCTTTGAGGGATGAAATTCCATAAATACTTGGAAAGCCATGGAGTTCACAATGTTACCTCATACAGATATCAGTCCTTGATTGCCCACCTTAGAAGGCACTATGAAGTAGGTGGTATTTTTAAAATAATGGTTGTGCCACAGAAAGTATGTTCTATTTGCTCAGCATAAATGAATGTTGGCTGCATGCTCTCAAAGTTGAAGGAACTTAAGGAGAAAACGGAAGAGGCAGAGTATTCATTTACAGTTATCTGACGTTTTTATCCAAAGCGACTTACAATTGCTATATATGTCAGAAGTCACACGCCTCTGGAGCAAGTAGGGGTTAAGTGTCTTGCTCAGGTACACATTGGTATCTCGCAGTGGATTCAAACCTGGATCTCTCACACCAAAGGCATGTGTCTTATACACTGCGCCATCACCACCCTAATACTCTGCATACTTCTTGCAGAATATGAAGAAGAAAGTAAGATGACACCATAGTCTCTTCCTACAACACTGCAACTAGAATATGTTAGGAACTCCAGGACCAACGTAAGCAGGCCCTGAAGGAAGCAAGACAAGCCAGAACAGCTCAAGCCAGAGGAAGTCACCAGATCGCTGGCAATATGACTGAAGACCCGACACTGCAGCAAGATATCATACCTTGAGGCATCCCAAAGATTGAGCTCTAACCTGTATAACAACCACCTGGCATGGATGATAACAGATGCATCTCCAGAGTTAGGTGAAGACGGCCGGGTGAAAGTTAGTCCTAAGCAGCAAGAACAAGTTCTCAATCTTGCCCAGGATGTCTGCCAAGCAGTTGCCAAGATCCCAACACTGAAACACGTTGGGACAGCCGTTAAGGAAACCAGAAGCAAGTCAACTGTGTCACTCCTAAATAGATTTAGGAACAGCATCAGCTACAAAGAAGTACATATATTTTACAACACTGGCAATGGCAGTTGAAGAGCAGACAACTAAGGATGGTGCCTTCATACCAACGAACCTGAAGGTTGAACGATTCACACAGTTTGATAACCTTGACTTCCCAGAGTACACAAAGGATGGACGAACACTGAATGGCAGTTAATTCCAAGCATTTACCATCCCAGATACCATCCCTGCAACTGTGATCAGCTATGTTCCCATCTTCCCCAAGTCACCAACAAACTATTGGAGGACCTGGAACCAAATTGCACCGCTCCTACATGGAAATCATTCCAAGCATTTCTCATCCCAGATACCATCCCTGCAACTGTGATCATCTGTGGTTCCTTCTTCCCCAAGGCACCAACAAACCACATCTGATCATCACTGATCGGGGTGGTTATGGCGCAGTGGATAAGACACATGCCTTTGGTGTGAGAGACCGGGGTTCGAATCTACTGTGAGACACCAATGTGTCCCTGAGCAAGACACTTAACCCTTAGTTGCTCCAGAGGTGTGTGACCTCTGACATGTATAGCAATTGTAATTCGCTTTGGATAAAAGCATCAGCTAAATTAATAAATCTAAATGATCAATTCACTCCTCTTTTTTCATCTACTATTCTTCTCTCTTGTTCAGTCCACCCCTGTCCTCTTCACTCTACTCTCCTCATTCTACTCTTCCCTTCTGTTCAATCCTCCACTCCTCTTTACAGCCCTTTGCAATCGTCTGATGCCTTCTCTTCTTGTTACCTTTTCCTCCACAGCAAACCCAATAAGATCAGAACCAAATCTGCCAATGGAAAATATTGTGCATTCGGGTGAAAGAAATCGAGATGTTTGACACTACTAGGTAACCAGCTTTTGACAAATCACTCACTCTATATACTGTACAGTACTATATACAAAAACAAACTTTGCATAATATATAGTATGTTTACATTTTACAGAACATTTGTATTGTTCAGTATTGTGTACAGTCTGATATCCAATATAGCTATATTTTGTTTGTTTTTTTGTCTGTGTGGCCATTCATGCCACAAGCTAACTAGCTAAACTTTCTAAACCTGAATGTAACAACTAGCCATGTAGCTAATTGCTAATGGCAGTTAACGTTTGGTGTAGCCTTTAGTTATCCTTACTAGCCTACTATCTGTCTGACATGAAAAACACTTCAAGGACCACACCAGGCTTCATACAAGTTTATTTCCAATGATTCCTCGCTTCAAATGTATCCCTGTAGCACCATTTATTCTCATATCTATTTCTTTACCTAAGAAGTCCAGTTGAATTTTTGGCAATTTCTCAACTTACGGTCGAAGCTTATTGAACATATAGGACACATACCTCTCTTAGAGCATAACATTCTGATCATTTAAAAAAAGTAAGTCTCTACTCTCTACCCCATACCTGTGAGGAGTAATGCCGTTTAAAGAAACCACCGAAATTAGCTAAAACGGTTAAAGCTAGCTAAGTAAACTAGTAGAGAATGAATGCTGCTGCTGCAGGGATACATTTGGGATGAGGAATCATCAGAAATATTATTGTTTGAAGACTGGTGTGGTCCTTTCAGTTAATTACCATTACAATATCCATATTACCATTCTTTTCCCAAAACTCTGGGGCAGATACCGGTCTAAGTCCGTTGGTAACCGTTGGTAACCGTTGGTTGGTTGCTCATAAAAATTACTAAGATCACGCGTGTGTGTGTGTGTGTGTTTGTGAGTTTGTAAGTGAGCCATGATGCTAAATATCCAGCATGTTTTTAAGAATTTTGAGAGTAGTCTAAAATTCTATTGAAATTCTGAGCCTGTTGATCGCCAACTAGTAGTGAAATCATCACAGATCCATTGATTTTGTTTGGATTTTTATCATTTTTTCTGTGGAATGAGTATAGTGTTTGGTGAAAAGAATGGCATTTGCCTGATGTCATAACTTAAGGGAATAGTTGATTGCCAATGAAGTTAAGATGAAAATAGTGGAAAAAAGTGAAAAAAAAAACGCCTGGTTTTTTTGCATTAAATTGATGCAAAATCATGTAGAAATGTGTTTTAAGAATAATTTTTTTGTCCGCACATGTGTTCTGTGTATCTGGAATGCATTTATTGAGTAAAGATGAAAATAGTGGAAAAAAGTGAAAAAAAAAACCGCCTGGTTTTTTTGCATTAAATTGATGCAAAATCATGTAGAAATGTGTTTTAAGAATAATTTTTTTGTCCGCACATGTGTTCTGTGTATCTGGAATGCATTTATTGAGAACCTACCCAACCCAATAAGGATTTGATGAAAAAATAATAATTTTTCACATTTTTCTGATAAAAAAATAAAGGGTGCGTACACTAAAATGGCCACAATTTTTTTTTGCGATATTTCCAATTATTTGTTCTTAGGGTCAAAGTTAACAGAAAAAACACAAATAAAAAGTATGGCAGACCATGTCAGGTTCAACCCATTTTATAGAGCTTTTGAGACTTTGGCTCCCCGACTATAATACGCGCTGCCTGTTGGGTTGATTGGTTTGTTTAACACCATCAGGTTCAAGGCCAATCAGAGTCAGAAGAGGGCGGGTCTTTTGGCAGAGAGTTGCGTCCACCTCTGAAACGAAAGCGTATGCAAAAGTAACGACGAGAGTGTGAGGAAACAATACTTCGCTGGAAAGTGTCAGTGGCAATGAGTAGCCTAAATAAGTTATAATAAGAAATAAGAGAGAGATAAATACATATTTAATAATAAAAATCTGAACGTTGTGGAGAAAAATAACTTGTTTAACAAACCCAGAGAATTCCATCCTTTAATAGGCTATACTATAGAATTAACAATAGCCTATGTCTGAATACATAAATAATAAACAGATTTTCTTACCAATAATACAAATAGTCATATCAACAGACATAATTTTACATAGACCCAGTGACCCACACATAAACAAATAAGGATTTTACAGTAGGCTATGGATAATACTAATAGCCTAATTATAATGAAATCAATTTCACAAGAAGTAGAGTAATTAATTTGCCCGTGGTTGCATTTTAGTGTCTTTGTTTCCATGATGAGTCTAGAACATGCGACTCAAAGCAGCATGCCGTGACCTATGGCCGTGACAGACAAATCCTTGCGCTTTTAAAGGTGTATAGGCCTATGGTTTTTTTTGTTGTTGTTTTTTTTTCCTTTGGAAAATAAATATATAATATTAATACACAGAGCTTGGTAGACAGTTAAACAGATTAATAAATACATTATAATTTGTATTATTAAATATTAATCATATATGCATACTAAATTGTGATCCTATCTGTTATACACACTTTATGGCAATTAAAAGAAAGTTTTAAAAGTGCTACATTATTTAAATAAAAAATAGACAAACAATTACACAACAATTTCAAAATCAAATTCAAAATCAATTTTAGTAAATAAAAACAGTCCATGCAGAATTGTCAAAAACATGATTAATGGTTCTGTAATCCCTAACATATACAGAAGAGTTTATATAAGTAAATAAGATTAAAATAATAAAATGTAAAATAATAATATACATTTTTTTCTGTTGCAAGCTCACATACCTCACATACTTTAGTTACCGTGTACTGTAATGGTTCTGTCTACGGTTAACCGTACCTGTCTGTCTCGCGGCGAGAGGCCTGTATAACGGCCCAGCTGTCCCACCAGGTTGCCGTTGTTCTCTCCGTGCCGAGTAACACATTCGATTTGGCTATTGATATTACACAAGTCCTGTGGTAAAATTACATTAACTTACTCCATCTACCCTTGTAAAGTTAATCCAAATAGGGCTTTAGTCTCGACATTTTCCCCTTCCACATCCACATACAGTAAAAAAAAAGGTATAGGCTTAATGTTGTCCGAATTTAATTTTTAGAAATTACTGATGCAAACACGTTGAAAAGCTTCTTCTCAATTTTTATTACAGGTGGTTGCGTTCGGTGGATTCGGTGGCTGCGTTCTTCTCTGTGTGTGTATGTGTGTGTGTTTGAGAGAGAGAGAGGTGTATATGTGCATGTGTCAATCATAAAATGTTTCTTCAACTTATCAAAATATCTTACTTTACTGCTACTATCTGTTTCTGCTTCTTTATTATATTTATAGTGTGTGATTTATAAAATACATTATATCCTTTCTCACACATATTCTGGTCACTTCTAATATCAGAATATTATATACTGTTAAACCTACAATGAATATTAAAATACGCCGAACCATGTGTCCTGTATCATAGCTACATGTTTGACCTTTGCAGCAAAAAAATCAGCGTGAAAATCAGTTCGGTATTCAGTGAGATATGATTAATTTAATGCGCTGACAGCTCATTTCACCTGCCATTCAGATTACACTGAGCGGAGCGGATGACCGGTTTAAGATGGCGGCTCCAATTCTCGTCCGTGCCAATAGGCAGTGGCGGTCGATAGGGCGTCTACCTATAGACCAACGCTACTTTTGCGTCATCGAAGGGTAACGCCCCCTTTTGGGGGAAAACACCTCTATACTGTCTATGGGAAAACAAACGGATTCCCATGAGAACAGAACTCGCACTAGATCTGCAAAGTTTCTTGATAGCAAAAATGGCACAAACTTATAGAAGCTAACGTTACTGAATACGGGGTTACAGAGGTGTCCCTTTGAAATGGTCGAAAACTGGATTAATGACCCCACACAGCGGCCAAATATGGACTATTCAGACATCTAACGTTACCACTATCTCGTGGAATCACCAAGTAAGTAGCCTTTTTTTTTCATTAACACTCACAGTATGACAAACTAGACGATGAATGGATCATATTTAACTTGATTTAAGCTATTGACATAGTCTAATAAGGTAACGTTAGCTGCTAACAGCTAGTCTTTCTAATAGCTAGTCGACAACAAAACTGTCAATAGCTTAAATCAAGTTAAATATGATCCAAGTGACATGGCCTCATCGTCTAGTAGTTTGTAATAGGCTACTGTGAGTGTGTAAATGATAAATAAATAAAAAAGGCTACTTACTTGGTGATTCCACGAGATAGTGGTAACGTTAGATGTCTGAATAGTCCATATTTGGCCGCTGTGTGGGGTCATTAATCCAGTTTTCGACCATTTCAAAGGGAAACCTCTGTAACCCCGTATTCAGTAACGTTAGCTTCTTTAAGTTTGTGCCATTTTTGCTATCAAGAAACGTTGCAGATCTAGTGCGAGTTCTGTTCTCATGGGAATCCGTTTGTTTTCCCATTGACAGTATAGAGGTGTTTTCCCCCAAAAGGGGGCGTTACCCTTCGATGACGCAAAAGTGGCGTTGGTCTATATGATGTCTATGGTTTTACACATGTCACAGGAAAACAGGACTGTTGGTCACCCTATACTATACTATTATTACAGAAATACTAATATAAATATTATTATATAGCTCTTTATGCTCCGAGACCAGCAGCTCAACATTCATCTTGCCCATCTTATCTCTTCTTCGTCGTATGTGTGCTCGACAAGACCGTTTTGTGTTTGAGCGCCGCCAAGTGGTGTTTTACTGTAACTTCAGAAGTACCAGACACGTGAGCAAACCCGCCAATCTCGTTGGTAGGATAGTTTTTGACGCGGCACGTCAAACCAAAAAAAACGAACCCGAGGCGTTTTTTAAAAAATTACGCTTTTACGCGTGCCGTTTTTCGCGTCGGTGTGAACACTCACATTGGCGCCCATTGTTTAGTCACGAGGCGTTAAACGTCAACGAATATTGAGCGCGAAATTCGTCCCGGTGAACAGGCCTTAAGAAGTGGACAGAGCCATCTCATTGGAACTCCGTAAGCCCGTTTTTGGCGATTTTGTTTTTAGCACTTCCGCTCCTGATGCACAGACTCAAACCGACTCAAACAGAGCTTGATGACATAGATGTGACGTGGCAAACCCATCTGTCTTCTAGTGGCTGTGGCATGAGAAATCTGAATCATTCCCTTCCGCTCTTCCGCAAGCTCTCCATGAGCTAAGAGGCAGGAGAAACTTTTGCTAGCTATTCTGATCAGAGATGTATAAAGTACTACAAACCCGGACTTGAGTAAAAATACAAGTGCTCTATCAAAAAAGTGACTTGAAGTTGAAGTGCTCTTTAAGCACCACACTTAAGCAGAAGTACTAAAGTAAATATTTTTTGTACTTATTGCAAGTAGTTTATTTTAAAATTCTCAACTTAAGTACTAAAAGTAAAAGTACAAGTATTGTGTCATGTAATTATCAAAGAAAGCAGTCAAAAGTTTGAACTAGCAATCAAATAAAGCGCTTTGGAGGGATAGAAATTTGCTTTGGCAGCCGCCAAAAATATCTACTGAAGTAAAAGTAGAAGTATGAGAAAAAAACAATACTCTAGTAGAGTACAGATACAGCATTTTAGTACTTAAGTACAGTACTTAAGTAGTTCTACTTCGTTATTATACATCTCTGATTCTGATTAATTATTTTGTCATTTTGCCTCCACGTTTCCCCGATTGCCCGCGAGCTTCTCCTCCTGTCCATGCGGTAATCTCTCTACTGTACGACAGAGAGTCGCTTGGTTATGACGCAATCGTTAGCCTACTTTTACAAAAAACTGCTTCTACATGGCCATAACATAAGCTACAAGGTAATGGAGCATTTTATACATTGTTGTGTTTCTTTAGAAATAAATAAAGGACAAATGGGGTCTTCAACGCCTCAGATGTAACGTAATTCGCTGTCAAAGTGACGCCAAAATGAATGGGAGTCAATGGAAATGCTAACGCAAGTGAAGTTCTGCTACAAAATGGCAGCTCCCGCGAGGCTTCAACTTCCGGGCGATGGATTACCCCCTTGGCTAGGACGCGTTGAGGGCGCGAGCGCCCTCGATTGGACGTGACGTCACATCGGGCTCGCTGGTAGGCTGTGCAGTTCCCTCTCTAGGTCTGCTAGCTGCTGCACTACGTTGACAATGAATACAAAATTAAGATAATTTTTTGGCTTCAATATCTCAAGAAGATGAATCATTCCCGTAGCGTAAGCTAAACTCACGCAATACTCGTTCCTTCATCTAGAGAGAGGCGAGGTTTTGTTTTACTACAAAACAACAACACGGTTTTTGTAATTAAATCATGGTAACACAGCCAACTAAAAACACACTCTAAACTTAGTCAAACAATTCAACTTTACTGCATAATGAAGCTCTGGTAATGTATTTATTAGAAGTAAATGCTACTCTCAAAAATACCAGTGTGTTCTCTATTGCAGGGGTTCTCAAACATTTTGGAGCCAGGGACCCCTTTCAGGGGAAAAAAAATTTCCAAGGACCGCCCTCATATTATAACAGTTATTGAGCACAAAGTTAATGTGAAAGCGGCTAATGAAATATTTTTATTTATGTAAGCTATTGTAAACTATTGTAGTTCTTATCATACATGATTAGATTGGGAAATTTTCTTTTGCCTCAACATGACCATAACCCTTTTATTGTGATTGGTGGTATTTTTTAACAATGACACCATGCACCAATAATAGTACAATACAAATATAGAAGCGGAATGTCTTAGTTGGATCTGTTTCTTTCTCTCAATTAAGACACCATGATTTACCATTCTAAGGGCCCACGCACTATTGGGGGCCCCAGAGATCAATTTCATTAGTAGTAGTAATGTAATAGAAATTATAAATGTATAATCTACCTGTAACGTACGGACAGAGACGGTCGGATCCATGTGCAGCACTTTATTAAAACAAGCAGACATGAAAACTGGCAAACACTTAAACAAAGGGGCAATCCAGAAACTCGTGGTCTAAACAGGCAATGGTCGAGGCAGGCAGCACAGGTTCGAGAGCAGTCCAGGAAACAGGCAAGGGTCAAGAGTCCAGGGAAACACGGAGACACAGAACAGGGAATAACGCTCGGAATTGTATGCTTACAGGGTAACAAGGGTCGACACTATGCTGTCAAAAAGAGCACCGTCCTTCGGATGAGACGTTAAACCGAGGTCCTGACTCTCTGTGGTCATAAAAAATCCCAGGATGTCTTTCGAAAGAGTAGGGGTGTAACCCCGGCATCCTGGCCAAATTTGCCCAGTGGCCTCTGTCCATCATGGCCTCCTAATCATCCCCATATATACCAATTGGCTTCATCACTGTCTCCTCTCCACCAGTAAGCTGGTGTGTGGTGAGCGTTCTGGCGCAATATGGCTGCCGTCGCATCATCCAGGTGGATGCTGCACATTGGTGGTGGTTGAGGAGATCCCCCCCTTCTATGTGAAGCGCTTTGAGTGTCCAGAAAAGCGCTATATAAATGTAACGAATTATTATTATAATTATTATAATTATTATTATTATTAACAAGACTTCGCAAGGGACACAGGGAAAACTCAGGCTTAAATAAGGAACTCAATAACCAATAATGAAACACAGCTGAACATAATGCAACACAAAGAGTCCAAGGGGAAACATAACATGGGGAGAGAGTGCCCTCTAGTGGCTCTCGAGGGCACCACGGCTGCTGATCGTCACATAACCCCCCCTCTAAGGAGCGGCTCCCATACGCTCCTAGAACAATCCAGGCGGGGGGCAGAGTGAAGGCGATCCCGGGGGAGGGACGGAGGGCCAGGCCCGTGCAGGGGAACGGGACGAGGACACAGGCAAGGCGGGCCTGGGCCGTGGAGCGTGGGTGACCAGGGCGGAGCAGGACGTGAAGGCGGCCAGGGCGGAGCAGGACGTGAAGGCGGCCAGGGCGGAGCAGGACGTGAAGGCAGCCAGGGCGGAGCAGGACTTGATGGCGGGCAGGGCGGAGCAGGCTCAGGCAGAGACGAGGGCAGAGCAGACTCAGGTGCGGTCCATGTCAGTGTCGCCTCCAAGGCCCCCGCAGAGTACCTAGTGCCCCCCCCCCCAAAAAATACTTGGGGAAATTCACGGGAGGAACCTCTGGGTGGTAAACGGGTTCAGGAAAGGTCTCCCGGAGCTTGAAGGGCGCAGTCAAGGTGATGCGCAGAGGCGGGGCCGGCAGGGCGAGGCGCAGAGGTGGGGCCGGTAGGGCGAGGCGCAGAGGCGGGGCCGGCAGGGCGAGGCGTAGAGGCGGGGCCGGCAGAGCGAGGCGCAGAGGCGGGGCCGGCAGAGCGAGGCGTAGAGGCGGGGCCGGCAGAGCGAGGCGCAGAGGCGGGGCCGGCAGAGCGAGGCGTAGAGGCGGGGCCGGCAGAGCGAGGCGCAGAGGCGGGGCCGGCAGAGCGAGGCGTAGAGGCGGGGCCGGCAGAGCGAGGAGTCTGGGCACGCTCACCGGGGCCTGGCGAACCGAACGAGTCCTCCTTCTCCTCCTCCTGCGGCGGCGCGTCACAGGGCTGGACAACTCACTCACTTGAACTGGAGATTCAGCGCTCACTTGAACTGGAGATGCAGCGCTCATTTGAACTGGAGATGCAGCGCTCACTTGAACTGGAGATGCAGCGCTCACTTGAACTGGAGATTCAGCGCTCACTTGAACTGGAGATTCAGCGCTCACTTGAACTGGAGATGCAGCGCTCGCTTGAACTGGAGATGCAGCGCTCACTTGAACTGGAGATGCAGCGCTCACTTGAACTGGAGATTCAGCGCTCACTTGAACTGGAGATGCAGCGCTCACTTGAACTGGAGATGCAGCGCTCACTTGAACTGGAGAGGCAGCGCTCATTTGAATTGGAGATGCAGCGCTCACTTGAACTGGAGATGCAGCGCTCACTTGAACTGGAGATGCAGCGCTCACTTGAACTGGAGATGCAGCGCTCACTTGAACTGGAGACTCACTGGACAGACTAAATTCAACACTGGACACACTTGATTCACTCGGCACAGCACTTGACTCACTTGACTCGGCACTCGATTCACTCAGCTCGGTATTTGACTCACTTGATTCACTCAGCTCGGCACTTGACTCACTCGAGTCGGCTGGCACGCGCTCAAACTCCGGTTCGACCCGCGACACCTCCGCTGTCTTAGGAACAGCACTTTTAACAGGGCCAGTGCGGGATACGGGCTCGAGGGGTCCGACATGATAAGTGGTTTTGGCAGGAACGATATGCTTAGAAGCTCCTCTGACGGTCCTTAAGGGAGGGTCAAACAGTTTAGCGAGCTGAGGCTTATGCGGCGTGCGGAGTGAGTGAGAGAAATCCGCCGCATACGAACCTCCCCGGCGCAGGGAAAAGAACAGTTCCTCGAGACCCTCCTTTTCTGCGGGGAGTTCAAAAGCCTTTCTGAACAGGGCGGTAAACACGTCGAAAGGAGGAAACGACATCCGACCTGGTTCCCAAAACGTGCCTGCCCACTCCAGAGCCTTTCCAGTCAACAGTGAGCAGATGAAAGAAACGCGGTCGGTATCCGAGGCGTATAACTGGGGCTGATGTTTCATATATACACTGCACTGCTGAAGAAATCCTTCACACGCTTCAGGTGAGCCATTAAACTTCTCGGGAAACGGCGTACTGGAATTACTGCATGCGGTACTCACACAGGGTTGCGGTGGAACAGGTGCAGCGGGAGCTTGGGCTTGATTAGTGCTTGTGGTCTGCGGAGACCATGACTGCACGGAGCTTGCTAGTTCCTCGAGGAGAGAAGTTAGTCTCGCCAGCTGAGAACTATGAGAGGCTAGCATTGAAGCTCGGGTCTTGACCACGGCGGATAGATGCTGAAAGTCTGCTGGATCCTCGTTTGGCGAAGTCTTCTGTAATGTACGGACAGAGACGGTCGGATCCATGTGCAGCACTTTATTAAAACAAGCAGACATGAAAACTGGCAAACACTTAAACAAAGGGGCAATCCAGAAACTCGTGGTCTAAACAGGCAATGGTCGAGGCAGGCAGCACAGGTTCGAGAGCAGTCCAGGAAACAGGCAAGGGTCAAGAGTCCAGGGAAACACGGAGACACAGAACAGGGAATAACGCTTGGAATTGTACGCTTACAGGGTAACAAGACTTCGCAAGGGACACAGGGAAAACTCAGGCTTAAATAAGAAACTCAATAACCAATAATGAAACACAGCTGAACATAATGCAACACAAAGAGTCCAAGGGGAAACATAACTTGGGGAGAGAGTGCCCTCTAGTGGCTCTCGAGGGCACCACGGCTGCTGATCGTCATACTACCAAAGAGTTACAATTTAAATGATATGTTATAAATGTTTGGTGCGAAATGGGTTTCGGAAGGCGGCCCAACCTCATATTCTTTCATAGGGCCCAAAGCTGCTAGCAGCGCCTCAAAAGGTTATAATAATGTTTGTTACTTTTGATTGTGGTAGCTGTGTAAACAATTAGAAAAATCACATATTCTCTGATGTGTTAACTCACCAGTTTGGGACCAACTGAAATCATTCCATGTGCAATTGAGAATATGATGTTTTTGTAAAAAATCAATAAAATAAGCAAATGTGTTTTTTTCTCCCTGAAATATAAAAAATGGTTGGCTATGTGAACTGTTATGAACTAGGGGTGTAACGATTCACTCGTTTTCTCGATGCATCGATTATAAATCCTGACGATGCATATGCATCGATCCTGAAACATGTATTTTGAATCGTAAATCGTTTATTTACGTGGATAATCGATTTAAAAGGCTAAGAATCGAATTAATCGCGATTTTATAGCGATTCAGTGGTTTAAAATATATAAACACAACCTTAAAGTGTTCCTGGTAGAAGCTGCCTCACGCATTGGCCGTCATAAGACATCCACATTTGATTGGTTTCACGCGCATTCACACACCCCTGATTTCTCACGCTGAAGCCCGGTTGGTCAAATGCCTGAAAGATTATGGCGCTCGGAATGTTCCATTCGGCGACGAGACTGACAAGCAAGACAGATAACACACGTGAATACGTGCGTGTACGTCTCTATTTGTTTTATATGGAGACGTACACGCAAATATCACGTCACGTAGACACGTCAATAACGTGTAGCTGTTGATCTATCCAGACGTCACGGCGGCGTCACGTTAAAAGTTTAACGTGTGGATTACGTCTGCACGTCTGCACGTCTGCCCGTCTGAACGGCTGCCCGTCTGAACGTCTGCTCGTCTGCCCGTCTGCACGTCTGCCCGTCTGAACGTCTGCCCGTCTGAACCGGTGTGTTCGACATCGCCTGCGGCTGGATGCAACCGATCGGCGAGAACAGCCGTGTGCAGGCGGGGAGGAGCTGCAAACGGAGACGTGAAGTCGGACAATTTCTGGTTCCCGTAGTGACGGCTCACGTGGTGTTTGCATGCTTATACCACAGCTGAAGTGAAATAAATGCAACATTTGCCAAATAAACAGATATTTCAGATATTTCAGACACATTTTCATTCAATACTTTACTGCTTCATACAGCATCTGTTTGAACTAGAATAAAGTTCAAAAAAAGCCTATAATCAATGACGTGGAATCAACGTTTTTTAATCAGTTTTATTTTGATAAACATGATAAACATGACACAATATAACATTGCGACTACATTAAAAGAGTGTTTACTGTTATAAAATACTGATTTGTGAGCTTTAGTGGAACTAAACGTGTGAGAATAAACACGAAACGCACGTGATCGTTGTCATGCGGTGAATCCGGCGAATCGTGGAACAGCTGTGACATCATCAGAGCTCGTGCAGCCGCTCTTCAGAAGCTGCGCTGGCTGAGTCCTCCGGCTACTCTCGTATCGCTCTCGCGGTACTTTGATGGCATATGTCACAGTCACGTGGAGTCAGCGCTGCATCAAGTCGGACAAAATTTCTAACCAGCATGCACTGTTTCAAGTCAGCCGCCGATCGGTCTGCGCAGAGCTGCATGAAGTCGAACAAGCCTAACGTCTGCACGTCTGCCCGTCTGCACGTCTGCCCGTCTGAACGTCTGCACGTCTGCCACAATCTAAGTTTACAAACAAGACTTATTTTGGCACATTTTATGTAGGACTATGATACACTTATTTTTATAATGCTGAATGTCTGGTAATGTACCATACATTTTGGTATCCCAATGATGTAACTTTTTAATAAAAGTCTATGGCATGTATTTTGATTATTCGATCTTCAGAGATAAAAAAAATAAAATGGGCTAAAAAAAATTCAGAAAAACTGAGTCTTATCATTATATATTAGTGTGTTTCAGATGTGTTAATGCTCTGCAGCAACAGTCTGCATGCCTCGAGTTCACTCATGCTGCATCCAGCATTAATTAACCATTCAGAAACCATTTTAGAGTTTATTGGATTTTAAACTAAAATTAGTTAGCCTGTGATTGCTTGGATCAGGCTACTGCTATTCTTATTCTGAACAAGTAATTAATCATTCAAATTAAAAATGTTTTAACATAAATGTACTATTTAATAGAGCTACAACACTAGTTTTTATAAAGCCTATAAATGTCGTCTAGTCATACTACACATTTTTTGCTACCGTTGAAAGCATACAAAAATCTCGCCCAAGTCAGGCAAAACAGTTCATAAAAATAGCCCATATAAATACAGTAAGAGGAGCAAACGCTGCATAGTTTTCACCTGCAGGAAAAACAAACACTTTAAACAGAATAAGATGAGATGAACACTTTAATCAGTAGGTGGCAGCAGAGCAGCATTTATTTGACCATCTCCACTTTCTAAATAGGAAATTACTGACCCACAGAACAGTTTGGATTCACTCTTTCCATTTATGACAAACAAAACTATTTTATTTAAAGTGTGAATAGATTATAAAGAAAGAGAACAAAGTATGCACTTTTTATTTAGCGACTGATGGAACTCCTGCGAAAACTCCTCTGATAATAAATAAATTGTCTATAGCCGACAATCAAACATTTAGGCTGTGTAAACCTCACACTGCTGGTTATAGCTATCCTGAAAATTGACATTAACTGTAAACTTATTCCTCAAATCTAGTTGTAATATTGCTCAATGATCAAAAAGGATGTTGATTCAGGAACATTGTACTTCATGAAATCAAGTTCATCCATTCACTAAATCCCTTTGCACATACTGCCTTCAATGTCATTTTACAGTTTTTCTCAGTCACTTTGGTAGTTTCTTGAATCATCCTTAAGTTTTGCAAACCAGTAAATGCATTTCTCAAAATAATTAATAGCAGTCCATGGATTGCCTGCAAAAGCCTGTAGGCCTACCTCCTCAAATCCTTAGTTCATCTCTCAAAAGTGGTATTTATGTCAATGAACATATCAGTACCATTGAATAGTCCTTGTGTATTTGCTCACAAACAAGATATTCAAAATGCTTATTTATGTTGTCGATATGAAAGTGTACTTGTTCAGTATTTCCCAGATATCCAGATGAAGCTTCATGAGATGCACCTCTGAGCTACTTCAGAGAACTGGTTGATCATTGGTTGATTTAATGCTTTACATTCCCCTTCATTGGTGAAATGCAAAATTTATAGCCAAGAAATGCTTGCTGTCATTAAAACATTAAAATGTAGCATGTCATTGGAACCAATAACGGCATATATATTTAGGCTAGCTATATTTCAATTTATAACGCAGTCACTTTAAATTCACATAATGTTTAACTGGGTAACATAATTAGGAAAATATCAACCCGCAATATATGAAAATTAACTGCCAATTGAGACCAAAAGTTGAGAAAAAAATACCAAGTAAAAAACACTTTTTTAAATATTTATTTTAATATTTCTGTAATGAGCAGTCTTTAGCTTTTAAAAAAATCATTAGAAAACCAGAATGCCTGTAAATAAACTATATGGTAATGACATTTCACACAATAAAAAAAAAAAAAAAATTGTTCCAAACATCACCACAGCAGAACTTGCAATTGTCTTAAAGGAGTAGTTCTGTGGATATTAAATATATAGCCTCTTTTTTTTTTTTTTTTTGAAAGAATAGTTTGAACATTAACCAGTAATGTCAATAGAACAGTGCCTTGCCGCCATCTACTGGCGGTTTTATATTTAGCCTAGTAGTTTCATATTTGTTTGGCCGAGCTCCTTTATTTCGGGATTTAGGCTACAACTCGTTATAACATTTTTTTATAACATAGAATTTCAGAATATAATTCCACCCACTGCCACTCTACTATATCTATATTTTTTGTATTATTATTAGCCTGTATAGGCTATTCCCATGCATGCTCGTGCATAATTGATACAAAACGAAATTCACTTTAAAGAAAGTCTTTCTACAAAACAAAACTTAATGAAGTGGTCAAAATCATGTCTGACCCACTTGTCTCCCGTCATATCGCATCCTATATGTTGCTCTTACTCATGCTGTTCACTGTTCATAATCAACATAAATGAAAATTAAATAACAAAAGCCTATTGTAATATTTAGACAAATGTGAAACTGAGCGGATATTGAGCGGACAGTCACGTGAAAAGTAACTTTTCACTAAATGGGAAGAGCGTCTTGGTTCACCCTCCGCCTGTCAGAAAGATAGGCTATGCTATAGGATATGCTTTATTACACAAAACGAAACATTGAAACATTATTATATTTATAATGCTGTAGTCTAGTTTGTATGATGGACTATCTAGCTACTTCAGTAATAATTCGCCTTATTCACTTGGCGGCCATTTTGAAAATGGAACGCCGCTGAGGGGTACACTCACCCAGAAGGATGCATGCGACGCAGCAGCACCAGCAATGAAAACTCGCAATGCGGACCACCAATCATTCCTGTCTGCCCGAATTGACGATGCAAAATGTGAAGCAAAGTGCCAGTAACTGAAACATCCCCCGGGCTGTGTTAATTAAGGGATACAGTACCTGTATCGGAGGTTTTATCCACGACATTGAACGTAGGAATGGACGCCTTGCCAGTTTCTGCGAGCTTGCAGCAGCCAGAGGTAATTAACGTTAGTAAGCTAAGCTGTAATATGGAGTTGTTGACTGTGTAAGTTACTATGTTAGATACAATTGTACTTTATTGTTTAGATAGATACACATCCAGTAGCTTACATACACACACATGCATGTAAAACAATCAAATCACTCACATGTATGTAAAAGGAAAGAGGAGAAGTGATTTTAAGGTCTGACAGGGACTGATCCTGTTACACACTGACAATGATAAGCTGCTATGGTGACAATACAAGTTTACATATATGTATAGATTCATAAAGAATAAAAATAATGATGGTAATGGATTTGTATAGATTCTAATAGTACACAGTCAACTTCCTACAAGCTTGCAGAAACTGAGGTAAATTGGCGTCCATTCTTACGTTCAATGTCGTGGATAAAACCTCCGATACAGGTACTGTATCCCTTAATTAACACAGCCCGGGGGATGTTTCAGTCACTGGCACTTTGCTTCACATTTTGCATCGTTAATTCGGGCAGACAGGAATGATTGGTGGTCCGCACTGCGAGTTTTCATTGCTGGTGCTGCTGCGTCGCATGCATCCTTCTGGGTGAGTGTACCCCTCAGCGGCGTTCCATTTTCAAAATGGCCGCCAAGTGAATAAGGCGAATAGGCCTACGTTGTTTTGGTGAGAAGTCTGTTTCTCAGATCATAATAAAAAAATACTTGGCCCCCTTATATGAAAACGAAATGAGCTAGCTACAACATAGTCCTAACAACGATAGAAACCCACAACTTAAGACGGATCGCCATTCAGTCATTGGCTGAATAATAATCGATGTTTTATTAACAAGTTTCGGGAGGATCACGTTCTAATGATCAAACAATCAAGTCAGCCAGCTGTCAGCAATCAGTAATCAACTGGTTCACTCAATCAGCACAAGTAAAGCCTATAAAAACACACAGTTGACTCACCCTTATTCCTCGACTGTTCTCAGCATTTGGTGTACTGCTTTGCAAAAAGATGTCCCAAATGCAACTTTCAACATCCGATGACGACCTCAACCATGCTCCGCCGCCATCAGCTGGCCCCAGGACAACTTCTCCACCTGATACCGCCTCCGAGCCCCACGTTTCATCTCGTGGGTGCCGGTCGGTACAAACAACTCCTTGCATGCCAAGACGCCGGGGCTTACCCTCACCTCCACCGTCGAGGACTCCAGCTTCCTCCCCAGCGTCCTCCTATCGTTCGGCCGTGCCAACGATTCCGCCTATTGAAAAGTGGACAGTCTTGAGTCTAAGACAAGCGCTGATAAACTCAGATTTTCAGCCCTCGCGCAGGATGACTAAAGTGCAACTTTACAACATGTACGTTACCTTGCAATCATCAAACATCTCTCCTAGATCCACCCCAGGTTCCAAGGCGGCCAGCAGGCCGGGAAATTCTCGCGAGGCCCTGAACTCGCCTCGCCAGACTCTGCAACCTTCCCGTACAAGGTCTGGTTTTCCGCGCGCTTCGGCCCGGAGCGCCAGGATTTCTGCGAGCCTGGGTCGCGCTTCAGATTCCACCGCCACGAGACATCACTCGCCTCTCGCTTCACCTCAGCTTTTCAGCACGGCGCTTCCCGCCGCAGCGCCATTCACAGCTGGGCCCGCCGGCTCACATTCCGCTTCCCAGTTTTTTCCTCCTGCTGTTTCTAACCCCTTTCCTCTGCAGTGGCCTCCGGCTCCCGTAGCAAACGCTAGCGTGAGGTTGCCTCCGCTAGCGGCAGAGGCTCAAACTTTCCACCAGTTTCCTGCGACTAACCCCTCCCCTTTTCAGTGGCCTGCAGCCCAAGCAAGCGCAAGACCACCTCTGCTTGCAACACAGGCTCAGGCATCTCATTCATTTTCTCCTTTTCCCTCTGGTGCTTATTTCAATCTTCCTTCTCAAGCCCCACAGGCCGACCTAAGCGTGAGGCTACCTCCGCCGACAGTCGCAGCCCAGGCTTCTCTCCCTTACAGCTCTCTTCTAAATGCCAAATCACAATATTCTCTTTTCACAGCTTCCCCGATGCCAGTTCCACCAAACGCCGTCGCTCTGGAGCCTCCCCCGGTGACTCAAAACATCCGAGCACAGATTATGGCAGGTGCGGATGTAGATCTCTCACATTTACTTTCTCTTTTTCCCGTATCCGATTCCAACCGTCAGTTAGACTGCGGGATTTTTCAGTCACTTTAAAAAATCAAAATACACATTCGTCACGTTTACTTTCTTTTCCAGAGTTTTCAATTGCTTTCAGCCACTACACAGACATCATTTGCTCAGCCTTCCCCCATAGGCGACGCGAACTGAACGACTATTTAGCACTGATAGCCGAGCTCGCGTTGTCCTACGGGGGAGGGCACTTTTACACTTACCACAAACTCTTTTCAGCAAAATGCGCCGTTAGGGTTTCTCAGTGGAACCGATGCCCTTACTGGGGAGCACTAGACACTGACTTACACAGTAGAGTCTTCCTCGGCTGCAGGAATATTTCCTGCGCGGTCTGTAGGTCAGTGTCGGATCCCACGACATCGTGTCCCCAAGTTAACCCCTTCGTTTCTCCACGCCCTGAAACAGCTCCAGTCAAATCCACTAGCTACACACCAAGACCGGCGACTAGCAACCTTCACGAGGCTAAATTCAGCTCCAGAGCACTCACAGACAACAAACAGCCTTGCAACAATTTTAACATTGCCAAATGCACCAGGCAGCGTTGTCGGTACTTGCACATATGCAGCTTTTGCGGCGGTGCTCATGCCCGTCCCGTATGCCCTGTATATAAAGATGTCAATAAAAAATCTAGAAATTATTTATCGACTCCTGTGAATATTTCTCGCCTTTCCATCGAACTAGCTCACCACCCGGACTCCAAATTCACCGAATATCTGCTGTCTGGCCTACTACACGGCTTTAAACCTGGAGTGGTTTGTCCGCTCTCCCAAAACATCATCTGCGATAATCTCCAATCGGCTCTCGCCGAGCCCGACATGGTAGACAACCTGATTAAAAAAGAAGTCGAGTCAGGCTTTATGATCGGCCCTTTTGATGAGCCTCCTTTTCGAAAATTTTCGCATTAGCCCCATTGGAGTGGCTACGAGAAAGTTTTCAGGTAAGAAACGCCTCATAGTCGATCTGTCAGCTCCACATAAGTCCATGTTCCCAAGCATTAACAGCCTGATCCCACTCAACGAATTTTCTCTCAAATACCACGACGTAGATCACGCAATCGACCTGATTAAAATCGTGGGTCGGGGTGCCTGGCTCGCTAAAATTGACATCACTTCAGCTTTTAAAGTGATGCCCATCCACCCGGATTCATGGCACTTATTCGGCGTGCGCTGGCATGAGAAATTTTATTTCGCCGTACGCTTAACTTTTGGATGCAAAAGCAGCCCCAAAATTTTCGACATGCTATCTGAAGCCGTTTGCTGGATCTTGTCAAACAATTACGCAATTCCTCACCTTATTCACCTGCTGGACGATTTTCTAATAATTTCGCCTCCTGGCGCCATTCCAGCAGCCCAGATCCTCACAGTTCAAAAAGTCTTTTCCGAGCTCGGAATCCCCATCGCCCAGGAAAAAACCATGGGTCCCGCTACATCCATCGAGTTCCTTGGCATTAATCTAGATTCAGTTCGATTCCAGGCCTCCCTGCCCAAGGAGAAAATTGATAGGATAATCCTCATCTCATCTACCCTCGCGGACAGTCCAGAGTGTTCCAAACGCGAACTCCTATCCATGCTCGGCCACTTAAACTTCGCCATGCGCATTATTCCACAAGGCCGCCCTTTTATTTCTCATCTCCTCTTTCTCGCGTCTTCAGTCCACGCACTAGAGGATCTAATTTCCATAACTCCGGCATGCCGCGACGAACTCGGGCTATGGATAACTTTCCTTAAACAGTGGAACGGCCTATCCTTTTTCTATAAGGATCTAATTTCCTCCCCCCTCGACATCCAGCTGTTCACAGATGCAGCCCCCTCTGTTGGCTTTGGAGGGTTCTACCAAGGTCGCTGGTTCGCGTCTACGTGGCCCCCCCAAATACAGGACACGCTTCAGTCCTCTGCATTATTCGAGCTCTACCCTCTCGTAGTAGCAGCCTTCCTGTGGGGGAAAGAATGGACTGCTAGCAGCATTGTAGTGCATTGTGACAACGAATCTACAGTCCAGTGCATTAATAAAGGCCGTTCCCATGCACCCGCTCTAATGCCACTTTTAAGACGTCTAACCTGGATTTCCGCATGTGACCAATTTATCTTAATCGCAAAACACATTCTCGGGTCAAAAAAACAAATTGCTGACTCTCTGTCTCGCTTTATGTTTCAGAAATTCAGGATGCTGGCTCCAGAGGCGGACGAGCTCCCAACTCCAGTACCTCATTATTCGGAATTAATATTCCCATAACTCACCCGCAAAAATCCCTCCTCAACAGATCGCTCGACACCATTCTCCAAGCTGTTTCCCCCAGAACTCTCCAATCCTATGTGACCGCATGGAGATGTTTTAAAGCCTTCCACCTTTCTTATAACACGCCATTCCCTGATTTTTCCCTCCTTACAATAACCTCCTTTATCTCTTACCTCGACAGTGTCAAAAACCTCCAAGTCGGGTCCATCAAAAGTTATTTAAGCGGCATCCAATTTTTTCACAAATTGATCCACGGCGCCCCCTCTCCGGAAATAAATAATTCACAAACCTCCCTCTTGATTAAAGGCATCCAACGATCCCAGCCCACCCGCCCGGATACCAGACAACCCATAACTTTAGATATTCTCACTAAATGCATTCAGACCCTCCGCACAGGCTACCGATCCCTCAATACCTCCCGCACACTCGACGCCATGTTCATTCTAGCCTTTTTTGGTTTCCTAAGATGCTCTGAACTGGCTATCACTTCCAGATTTGACCCAAAAATCCACCCAAACATCTCAGATCTCTCAGTGCTCGACAACGAAACAATCTCGTTTCTGATTAAACAGAGCAAAACAGACCAAACCAAAAAAGGCCACTTCATATATATTTTCAACCTCTCGTCACCAATTCAACCGTTCCAAACTATATTAGCCTACCTCCAACTGGGAAACTCTCATGCAAAATCCCCTCTCGAACCCTTGTTCATCGACGATTCTAACAAACCCGTGACACGCTTTTGGTTCCAAAAACACCTAAAATCTGTTCTCCAACTTTCAGGCATCCCAGCAGAGAATTTCTCCAGTCATTCCTTCCGCATTGGAGCAGCAACCTCAGCAGCCCAAAAAGGCCTCTCTCAGCAACAGATCCAAGCGCTCGGAAGATGGTCCTCAGACGCGTTCCAAACTTATATCAGAACTAATCGTTTCCATGTCAAAAAAGCCCACCAAATCCTCATTGGTTAAAAAAAAAAAAAAAAAAAAAAAAAAAAAAGGCAATCCATTCCATGCCTTCTCGTTCTTCATCCGGCAAATATTGATCTCCCAGCGGACATAGCGAGAGCCTTCCTGGTCGAGCTTCTATGTCTTCTCTGTCTCCGTCCAGCAAGTATTGATCTCCCAGCGGACCCAGAGACAGCCTTCCCAGTCGAGTAATTATATCTCCTCTTTCTCCGTCCAGCGAGTATTGATCTAGCGGACACAGCAAGAGCTTTCCTGGTCGATTATTTATGTCTATTATTTCTCCGTCCAGCGAGTATTGATCTCCCAGCGGACCCAGTGATAGCCTTCCCGTTCGAGTATTTATACATCCTCTTTCTCCGTCCAGCGAGTATTGATCTCCCAGCGGACACAGCGAGAGCTTTCCCGGTCAATTATTTATATCTATTCTTTCTCCGTCCAGCGAGTATTGATCTCCCAGCGGACCCAGAGACAGCCTTCCCAATCGAGTACGTGTATCTCCTCCTTCTCCATCCAGCGAGTATTGATCTCCCAGCGGACCCAGAGATAGCCTTCCTGGTCAGGTACGAATATCTCCCCTTTCTCCGTCCAGCGAGTATTGATCTCCCAGCGGACTCAGCGAGAGCTCCCTTGGTCGAGCATCTTCATCTCCTCCTCCATCCAGCGAGTATTGATCTCCCAGCGGACTCAGCGAGAGCTCCCTTGGTCGAGCATCTTCATCTCCTCCTCCATCCAGCGAGTATTGATCTCCCAGCGGACTCAGCAAGAGCTCCCTTGGTCGAGCATCTTCATCTCCTCCTCCATCCAGCGAGTATTGACCTCCCAGTGGACATAGCCTAACCCTCCCAGTAAAGCATCTATGTTTTTCTTTCAGGACTGGTGAGGCTTACCGATGCCGGGACCTTTGCCACAAGAACCCTCCCGTTCGGACACCGCGAGCTCTCCCAGCCAAAACTACCAGGCTCTCCTTGAAATGCCAGCCCGCCAATCTCTGCGCTCTTTTCGGGGGGTCTTTAAGCAGGCGGCTGTCCTTTACTTACTTTGCTTTTTGGGGAGTACTCTGGGTTCGGGCCCAATTTCCGAGCTCGGAGCCCTCCCCCCGGACAGCACGCCAAATACGCATAACTATTTTTATTCTCTGATCATTAGTGAGTGTGAACTCGTGAATCGATGTTTTATTAACAAGTTTCGGGAGGATCACGTTCTAATGATCAAACAATCAAGTCAGCCAGCTGTCAGCAATCAGTAATCAACTGGTTCACTCAATCAGCACAAGTAAAGCCTATAAAAACACACAGTTGACTCACCCTTATTCCTCGACTGTTCTCAGCATCCCTCCACCACCCCATCTCCTCACACTTGCCTAATTATCTTCCTTAACAGAGATACGGGGGGAGTACTCTGGGTTCGGGCCCAATTTCCGAGCTCGGAGCCCTCCCCCCGGACAGCACGCCAAATACGCATAACTATTTTTATTCTCTGATCATTAGTGAGTGTGAACTCGTGAATAATTAAAAAAAAGCTGAATGACTGATGGCTGAATGGAGCCTAGCTCCAGACGTTAAGACGTGCAGTCGTTAAGACGGGCAGACGTTAAGACGGGCAGACGTCCAGAAAGGCAGTCATTAAAACGTACAGACGTTCTCCACACGCACGTTAACACGTCTTTAAGCTTGGCTAGGAATCGAATGACACAAAGCGAGCGCCATACTCTCATACCTTACGCACACCACGCCCACTTACATCAGATCACATCAACATGTCAGCCGGAGGGATACCGAGGGTCGTCGGTTTTGGATTCAAGAATTTCTTACAACAAGATGGCAAAAGAACAGCGCTTTGCAAGACATGCAACGTTAAGATCGCGGACAGCCAGACGACAACCTCCAATTTCGTCCGTCATTTGAAGAGCCATTCTGCCCAGTAAGTGCTTGTCAATTTGTTAATGTTATCTGGTTAGCTCGCTCGTAGTTAGCTAGCTAATGTAAGTTAATGAAGAACTCCGGCGCAAAATTACACATTGTTACCTAGTCAACCATTATCTAAGATTTGTTTTCGTGATTGCCGAATGTAAATAGTTTTATCTATAAAAACAGTTTAGCCTATAACGCTAGTATTACGCTAGTAGGGCATAGAGTAATGACAAATAAAAATCGCTTGTTATTACCACTAACAAGGCTCAAAATAGCCCCACACTATTAAGGGTAAACATAATAAGGGTCCCTACATTCAAAACGAAGCATTGAGAACTTTGTTAGTGTCCATACAGTTTAATAAGAAGATATTTTATACACACAGTCAACTTCGCGAATACAGGAAGAAGCTCAGGGAGTTCAGTTTTCCTGTAGGAACCCCTAGCAATACTGCCCTACAAAGGCAAAGCGCAGTAACTACACATGTGGTCAAAAATGAGTTAAGACTTGTAATGGGCTTTATGACATGTGTTCTGTCTTGTGAAAAAAATATCTGGGTTAAATTATATCCCATTTCAGAGAGGCATTACCACATAATCTACCCATAACATGTTTTACTGGCTGGTATAAAAACTTTAAAGACGTTTTTCTCTCTGTTTCTTTGTTTGTGTAGTTACTGCACTTTGCCTTTGTAGCAACCTATAACGTTCCGGAGGGAGGATTTCTACAACTTGCTTGAACAGTTCCATTTTATTCTGAAAACAAATTTTAAACACACACCAGTCAACAATAAATCAGGTTTATATTAATATATTTTCTTAAATGCATTTTAAATAATAAAAATAAACAAAAAAATTATTTTTATCAAACTTGACTGGGAGTAATTACTGGGAGTAAGTGAGTAATGTCTAATGCTTTTTGAAAACTTAAGGCTTTTTTCATAAAACAAGTCAGGACATCATCTCATTTTTGTATACATTTTTATTTCTTTAAATTAGTAAGCTACAGGACATCGTCTTTCAAAACATGAAAAGAGAAAAGTAAATGAATGCGTCATTGTACCCAAATGCACTTTCGAATGCGCCTCTGTCCATTTCAAACCAAACTGATGCCCATAGATGCACGTTTAGAAGAGTTTCAATTGCATGGGAGGGAGTAGCCAGCTAGCTCTCTGTTTTGTTTGAACATCAACTGAAGTGATGTTACCCCACCATCGCTGATACAACCTTTAACAGTCATGTTTTTGCTTCTTGAGAGAGAGAGAAAGTGTGTGTGTGTGTGTGTGTGTGTGTGAGAGAGAGAGAGAGAGAGAGAGAGAGAGGAGAAATGTAACAAAGTTTAATATTGTTTGTAAACTGTGTTTGAGAGAGAGGGAGGTGTTCAGAGAGTCTGTAGGATGTTAAGCTGTTATTTGTTTTATAGTCTCGCGTAGCCAGACCTTCAGACTGACGGCTGAAGGTCTGGAATTCATAGCAGCTTTCTTTGGCCAAGGCACGCCCATAAGGCCATTTGACCGACATGTCAAACAACCAATTACAGTTCGTTTCGTTCAGTGTCACGTTTCGGGGCGTGGAAATGTCACCACAACAACAGACCGGCGTGCAACAAGTCAGTCAGCAGTCACCGGAGGCGCTCGTTAACAACGCTCCGCGTTATTAAATTCACCCACGAACTCGCGCTCATGTCCATCTTATGCCCGCTTTGTCACACGGCCAGTTCAATCTCGTATAAATCAGGTTATGAGTGTAAATTACGTGCCCGCTCACGAGCGCTCAATATTAACAGGCACCCGGCGCTGCTCGTGCGTTCATAAAGCGCTCCCCGTTCACAATAACCGGGTCGTCTCCAGCTGTAGCTGTCAGCGAGCCGCCGCACATTGAATACTACTCACATGAGTCAGGCTGCGAAATGTAAGTTACGCACCCGCCCCAGCGCGCTCACGGCTACTAAATAAACGCCTCACCTCCGGCGCCGCGCACTCCCTACATTGATTCCCTTTAGCCTTTAGCACATCTAGTGGATGCATAACGCAAACCCAGTCAAACGTTTGACTCTGCAGTATCTTATGCGACTTATAATCCAGTGTGTGCCCTATATATGAATACTGAATCGGCCAGCTGCGATGTCAGCGTCTGTTGTTTCATGTTTGCCCACAAACGCGGCTGATATCCCCTTCGCAATTAAGTACTTCACTTGATCTTCCATAATAGATAGGAGGGGACAACTACGTTTAGCTGATCTTGATAAATGCTCATTGTCACTCATATAAACACAACAGTTTTTCTCCGCAATCACACGTCTGCACTTTGTTTCCCGGCGGACCGAAAATAAACGCGACACTGACGCCCCCCGGAAATCCGATAAAATTCAACCAATCAGATGACGACTTCGACATTCCTGAAGTGTTTCCAGTTAAGTGTACCATATGCATCAGACGTTTAGCCAACGTTCCGTGGGCGTGACGTCTGAGGCTGAGACTATTTGTTTTATGGACTCAATGTTGAAAATTTAAAACATTTCAAACACACTGTTGGCAGAAGTAAAAAATAAATAATTTTATGAAGTTACAATTTTGTTTGATTCCATGGTGTATTTTACTAAACATGAGTATTTACAATGCAAATTATTGTAATTTACTGGCAAATACTTATCTTGTCTTTTCACTTTATTAAGATCAGATTCTGCATGTAAAATTAAAATAATAAGGTGACTTGACTTGCACTTGACTTAACCTACTACAAGACTTGACTTGACTTGACTTGACATAGCCTGTGACTTGACTTGACTTGCCCCTCCCAAAAATACTTAGGACTTACTTGAGACTTGACGGTTAAGACTTGAGACTTACTTGAGACTTGCACATGTGTGACTTGGTCCCATCTGTGCAACTTTCATGCTCTAAGTTTTAAGACAGTTCAAATGGAAGTCAGGAATTATGGGTTGTTTGAATAAATCTCCTAGAAGAAATACATCAAATTACAACGCATGTGTTTACCAATCACCACCAAACTCGGTATGCATGAAGTCAAGACATTGAGGATGCTCAATTGACCCTTCGCTAAGCCCCTTCGCTAAGCCCCTGTCAAGCTTTCGCGGCTGGCCCATCTATTATAGTGTGGATGCACCCGGTGTCAGACATTCCCAATGAGATAATTGGTAATTTTCGGCGAACAAGTGAAATATCTGAGAGAGCAAGACAAAATGGACTACAGTATGCATTCGAGGGATATATTCACGACATTATATGCAAACGAGTAGAGAATAATCTCTTAAAAATTGAAGTTAAAGCCTAACGTTATAGTCCCAGCGCAAGCAGCAGCGCCTCATACGCTGACCGTTCAAATGGAAAACACAAATTGAGTAACAGCTATGTTCATACACAGCAGGGTATGTGAAAATAATCTTAATAATTATAAATCAAACAGCTTATCAATAAATCTTGTGAAATAACACTAATACCGGGAGAGCCGCGATCGGATTGGGTTAAGTTAGGGGTCACATTAGTAGGACGTCGATTAACAAAATACTGAAATATATTTTAAAGTAGCCTATGTCAGTGAGCCTTTGTCTTGTCTCTTTAATCGTCTTATTTTACGTTGTATCATTATGACCAAAGAACCGTCAATATTTCCAAGCAATAGAATAGGTGTTTTTGTTAAGCATGTCGACATTTACCAGAATGGGTCTCGCACATAGATGCTAGATCACGCCAATCATTTCTCCCCATGGCTTTTAGATTTTCTGGAAGGAAAACAACTCCTCTCCCCCGTCCAAACTTTTAGTATACCGGTATCAGATTTGCACAATCCATACGCACAATGCTTCAGCATGTTCCGTCGTTCGAAAGCTTGACAGACCTCCCGCGAATAGTTACGGTTGCTAAGACATGATTGGCCAGTGGCGGTTTTCGGGCGTGGCTTAGCGAAGGGTCAATTTCGGACGATTTTTGATTTCTCGAACGGTTTGGCCGTGGTGAGGAAATGAATTTTATGACTAAAAAAGGACATAAAATGTGTTATAACTTTGCCCATTTTACCTACAGTTACAAAACTTGCCACGTATATTGTTCTTGTCAAGCCGATCAACTTTCTAATTAACAGTAAGAAGCTCAGACCGAAAGAAAGTCAGATATTGCAGTTTGGATGTGTATCTTGTAGGGGTGTAACGGTACATGTATTCGTATTGAACCGTTTCGGTTCGAGGCTTCCGGTTCGGTACGCATACAAACCGAACGATTGCTTGGACCATTTTTCCTGCCGGCAAAATTCGTGCTGACGCGGCCAACACAACGTTGCGCAACATCAAATGGAAAGCGTAATGAAAGCAGAACGAAACTGCGCTACTTGTTATGTGCTTCATGGATCGTTTATCAGTTCGGACCAGCAACACCTGTGCAGCGCGAGCCGATCTCGATCAAGCAACACTGTTACTACACAGCGAAAGAACACATTTGAATTCGCCACTGAGGTAATAACATCGCTGCGAGATCTAGTGAGAAGCGTTCACATTTCTCCGTTATTAACCGTAGATCTCTATTAGATCAAACAGCGCTGACGTGGAAACCAGGAGAAACATTGTGAATGGACTAGTAATACTTTCGTCCACAGACCAGCAACATTCACCACGGATTTAATATAGTAACACTAACTGGAACCAGTTTGGCTGGAATGGTGAAATGCTTTCAAGTACTTCACACATCTTTTCCAGCACTTCTAAATTCAAATATTATATAAATAAATATATATTTAAATGTTATTTTTAATGCACTCTCAGAAAAAAAGCTACAAAAGCTGTCACTGGGGCTGTACCTTTTCAAAAGGTACACTTTTGTACCCAAAGGCTGCATATTGGTATCTTAGTGGTACATATTAGCACCTAAAATGGACATATTACCACCTGAAAAGGACATATTAGCTCATGACATTGACATATTAGCACCTAAAATGTACATATTAACACTTAAAATGTACATATTAGTACCTCAAATGTACATATTACCACCTAAAATGGACATATTAGCTCATGAAATTGACATATTACCTCCTGAAATGGACATATTAGCACCTAAAATGTACATATTAACACTTAAATGTACATATTAACTCTTAAAATGTACACATTAGCACCCAAAATGTACATATTAACACCTAAATGTACTTATTAGCTTGTGAAATGGACAAAAGTTTACCTTTTGAAAAGGTACAGCCCCAGTGAAAACTTTTGTTCCTGTTTTGTGTGATGACCAAAACATTATTTGTTCATCCTTCAAAGATGACCGCCATTTATAAACCTGAAAGTTTCAAGATCTAGGAAAACTCACACTTATTTAAAAATATTTTTTTTCTAAATATAAATTTCTCTGGCATTTCTTTCTTTTTGCTGTATCGAAAACGTACCGAACCGTGACTTTAAAACCGAGGTACGTACCGAACCGTGATTTTTGTGTACCGTTACACCCCTAGTATCTTGTCTCTATCAGTGTCTGTGTGGGGAGGAGGGGGGGAGGGGTTGCTGGTGTCTGTGTTTATGTGTGTGTGTGTGTGTGTGTGTATGTGTGGGTGTGTGTGTGCGTGTGTGTGTGTGTGTGTGTGTGTGTGTGTGTGTGGCTGACTGTAGATTTTTCCTGCAAGTCCTTATCTTTTTGCATAACAATTTTGTATTTTTTTCAATGACAAAATATGCATACAACCCTAATCTTTTAAATGTATAGTTTGCTTTAAATAAAAGTAAGATAAATTGGTAAACTACAAATTGGTAATTGAAGCTGAATGAACTTAAAATTCGTGTGCTATATTTCAATATATTTGCTTTCCTTAATATTGTAAAACACTAACCTCATTTATATGTGTGTGTGTGTGTGTATATATATATATATATATTTTGCAAAGCCCTCACTGATGCAAGCTCTTCAGCACACTTCTCTTCGACAGTCAAAGCGGGGGTTAAGTTTATGCACGTCGTGCAGAATAGACGCTTTCAGCAGTGACAACAGAAACAAACGGTACTGCGCATGTGCATTAATTTGGCCCAAACTTAACTTCCGGCAGACTTGCGGAGACAATCCATAACAAGTAAATAACCTAGTAGCTGGTATTTCTTGCCAGTCAAAGAAAATAAATGTTACCTGGCCAAACTGAAATGTGACACTACCAGACCCGTTAAACAAAAATTGGAGACAAGATGTTTTTCTACCGACAAGTCTGAGTTACCGGAGTGTTAAAAAAAAACTGTGGCGAGCGCGACGGTGCGGTTTGATAAGGTTAACATAGCTACTTACATGCTTGCTGACC
The DNA here is from genome assembly GCF_988280905.1 of Pimephales promelas. Taxonomy (NCBI): domain Eukaryota; kingdom Metazoa; phylum Chordata; class Actinopteri; order Cypriniformes; family Leuciscidae; genus Pimephales; species Pimephales promelas. The sequence goes on from NC_142785.1 coordinate 10,624,880, forward strand.
TTTTTTTAAGGTGAGTCTCCACATTGACAGCATGTTGGATGGATCTGTGCAGCGCTGTTTATGATACTAACCATTCAATACACAGACTGGTCCGCTGTCAATGTGTTTGCGAGAGAGAGAGAGAGAGAGAGAGAGAGCATGCGAATATGCGCTGCACGCAACTCTGTAGCCTAGTCAGTTATCTTAAATTGTTAAAAACACGGAAATCAATATGTGGCGGTCAGCGCTGATAATGTGGTGGGCTGCCTCTAATAAATGTATGGGAAACAAACACTGTACCACTCAGATAAACATAGGCTATTTTTAATACCGCCGTCTCCCTCATAGGAAACCTTGACATTTTTATTTTTAAAAATTGCGTTTGCTCCCTAGGTCAGGTTGCACCCCACAGCTCAACAACCTGCTCATCACCTTAACTTTCACTGCATTTGTAGTCAATGCCATATTATCCAGTAAACACTAATAAACGAACAGAACGGAAGTTAACTTTGGGCCAGCTCATCACCATGGCAACGCGTCTGATGAAAGCGTCTATAACCCTATATATATATATATATATATATACTTAAAAAAGCGGGGGTTAAGTTTTTGCACGTCGTGCAGAATAACACTAAAGGCACCATATATATACTTAAATATAGCTGCGAGCAGCGATTGCGGGCCAAAGCTGGCGCTACCGCCATCCCGGTGCCTGGGGTTGCGGTGCCACCGGCTTGGGCCTGCAATCGCTGCTCGCAGCTATATTTGACATTGATTTTTTTTCTACAAGACAGTTCCACATACGCTCATGTCGTCATCATTGCAGCTTACATGATCCCAGAACACCTCAAATATTTCTCTGTAATGACAGATCTAATGACACAGATGAAATACATATCATTTATTTTGTCAAGACTGTCATCAAGCTATTCAAGCACAACTTTAACTTTTTTTTTCTTTCTTTCTAAATGATATGTCAAAATTGTTGTTTTTTTTGTGTGGATACTTTCATGTCCACAAATAATTTTGCAAGTTATCTTTTATTACTATATCAATCGGTAATACATTGTGAAAGCCAAAGAAATGTTTGACATTAATAATGGAACCTGCAGCATAATTGTATTCAGTCTTTCAGAAATGCCATCAAGTGGTCAGTAATTTTTGTCCATCTTCACTGTGTCCATTTTTCCCACTGTCCCGTTTTCCATTAACGGCGTTCTGTCGCTCAGTCCGATCTTTCCCAGCAGCAGAAAGCATCTTCTTTTTAAAACTGAAATCTGTGCCTCGACTGTTGTCACAGTCATTCTGAAAAAAGGAGCAAACTATACCTTTAATATTATGCAAAATTGGTTACAGGTGTAATGATTGAAGAATGACTGCGTAAAGGGACAGTTCAACCAAAAATAAAAATTCTGTCATTAATTACTTACCCTCATGTAGTTCCAAACCCGTAAGACTTTCGTTCATCTTCTGAACACAAATGAAGATCTTTTTGATGAAATCTGACAGCTTTCTGGCCTTTATTTGACAGCTAGCCTGCACAACTAACCTTTTGAAACTTTAAAACGTTCATATGAGATCGTAAAACTAATCTATGTGAATTGAATGATTCATCTGATGAAAATATTGAATTTAGGCTTTTATTCACATATATTTGCTTTTATTTGCAGAGCTGTCAAAGGAGAGACAGAAAGCTCTCAGATTTCATTTGTGTTCCGAAGATAATGAACGAAAGTCTTGCGGGTTTGGGATGACATGAGGTGAGTAATGATAGCACAAGTACATCTTGGAGATGTCTATTTGATGTCTGCATTTACATCTGTGCAAGATGTATTTTTTTAGAGTGCTCATCTGCAATACGTCTCTAGGACGTTTCCTATTAGATGTCATATAGACATTTAGAAGATGTCTATGATGTTTAAGATTTAAAAGACATATATCAGATTTTTTTACACAGCAGATGCTTTCCAGATTAATAGATCTTTAGCAGACAGTTTACAGATGTACCTGTGCTATCTGGACAGATTAACTATTCCTTTAAGCAAAAACAACAGGCAAATGTTTTAATTTAGCATATTAAAACAGCATAGCAGTTTATTTACTGAGCACAAATTGAATATGCAGCACAAACCACCTTTAATATGATTAAGCTAGTGTGAATCTGTTCCACTTCAATATAATATGACTGTCCTTCATACTAAAAGATGATTGTATGCATAGCAGTGTGCAAGCGCCATCGATCTCCAAATGTTCCTCTTTGCATTTGAAAAGACTGAAATGAAAAAATCTATGTTAATGTTCTACCTGTATATTAAAATGTTCCTGCAAGCAGTTCTGCAACCTTTCTGTCGTTTTTCACATATAGCATAAAAAACAGACTATCTAGACTCAGAAAGGGCTACTCACTGAGAAAACAAAGGACTTTTCTGGAAATGAACATTTGAACTCTCTCTTGCAAAATTAGCATCCCCACCCAAGAGTCAATCACCTCAGTATTGTCTTAATTCTTATTGTAAGTTCATCTTTTACTCTTTGTTTCAGATCATTTAATGCCTAATAATAGATTGTTACAATTGAATTGTTTTCTCAAAAATGATTTTCTCAAGTAGATTAAGTTAAGGATTATGTTACCTTAAGTCTGCATCAGGTTAGAAATGGACTAAAGTCCAGTTTTGAGTGGAGCATAGGATACACCAACTGCGATTTTAGAGCTTTGGCTAACACTGGCTAGCACTAGTTGTTCCATTTAGGACAACAAAATGTTGATCGACCAACCTAAATAGGGTGAGCCTTACCTCTCTTTAATGTAATGTTACTTTAAGTGTATGTGGTTAACCATTCTGCCCTACAAAGGCAAAGTGCAGTAACTACGCAAACAAAGAAACAGAGAAAAAGGCCTTTAAAGTTTTTATACCAGCCAGGTATGGGTAGATTATGTGGTAATGCATCTCCGAAACGGGACATAATTTAACCCAGATATTTTTTCACAAGACAGAACATGTCACAAAGCCCATTACAAGTCTTAACTCATTTTTGACCAAATGTGTAGTTTCTGCACTTTGCCTTTGTAGGGCAGCATTGTATGACCAAAACAGTGCTTATATAAGATAATAATGTTGGTTGGATTATATATGTAGTAGTGGTCATGACCTCTATTATTATTAGGGCCCAAGTCTTGAAAAGGCGAAGGCCCTATTGTTTTCCTTAGGATTATTAGGGCCCAAGCCCTGAAAGGGCGCGACTATTCGGGCACTTTTGGGGCCCTTAACGTGCTCAAACTCAGGGGGGATCAACAGCGCCCCCTGGAATAGAGTCTTTAAACTTGGTCCATAAATCAAACACGCTTATGTAATAATATGAAACTCGGTACACATATAGATCTCATCGGGCTAAACAACTTTCGTGCTCTAAGTTTTACGACAGCCCGACAGGAAGTTGTCTATTGAGGGTTGTTTGGAAAACGCATGCAATGGAATTTAAAGACACTATAAAGTCAATTGGAGTAAGACAACACGTGTTAGGACCTACTCATTGTCGTAATCATACTCTAGATCTAATACTATCACATGGAATAGATGTTGATACCATTGAAATTCCACAGCAGAGCGATGACATCTCAGATCACTATCTAGTCTCATGTAAACTTCACTTAGCCAAAGCAGCAAAGCCGACTCCGTGTTATAAATATGTTAAACCTATAACTTCTGCCACTAAAGATAGCTTTATCAATAATCTTCCTAATCAGTTTCATCATCTTAGCATCCCGGATAGTTTAGAAGAACTCGATATATCGTGACAGAAACTTTTAACTCTCTTTTCCAGCACTTTAGACGCAGTTGCTCCGTTGCGCTTAAAGAAGATTAAAGAAAATAGTCCAACGCCATGGTACAACGAGCACACTCGGGCCCTTAAGAGAGCAGCCAGAAAAATGGAGTGTAGCTGGAAGAAAATTAGAGGTATTCCAGATTTCATGGAAGGAGAGCTCGATCGCATACAGAGATGCATTAAAAACTGCTATATCTGCTTATTTTTCAAACCTATTAGAAGAAAATAAACATAATCCTAGGTATCTATTTGAAACAGTGGCTAAACTAACGAAAAAGAAAGCTTCAAGCCCAGAAGTGTCCAAACAACACAGTAGTTGTCATAATTCAAGTCTGTGTTCCCCTGTCTCCTATCATGTTTTCAGTTCCCCATTAGTTTGATAAGTCTCCCCAGGTGTTTCTTGTTAACCACACCCCCTTGTTATCTTGTCTAGCTAGTTTTCCCCTGTATTTATACCCCTGTAGTTTAGTTGTTCCTTGTCAGTCGTTGATGTTACTGTCTCGCTGTTCTGTGTTCCTGCCTTGAGTTTCTGGTTACGTTACATGTTTTTATTTCATTAAATAAGTTCTGCACATGGATTCTCTCTGCACTTCATTCCTTGCCCTTCGTGACAGAATGACTGACCACCTATGAATCCAGCAGGACTTCAGGAAAATCTGCAGCTAAGTAGGTGCCCTCGCCTGATCTGAATCCCCAGGATGACTGCCGCTATGCCTAATTGGTCTGAGTACCTGCGCATCCTGTCGGATGTGCGGGCTCAACTAGATCTTTGCACCCTGCCAGATATTCGTGTTATGCGAGATATCAACACCAGCCCTGCCGAGCCTGCGCTCGCCGTCAGCCCTGCCGAGCCTGCGCGCACCGACAGCCCTGCCGAGCCTGTGCTCCGCGTCAACCCTGCCGAGCCCGAGCCGGTACTCCCCTCACCGCTGGTTCCGCCCAGCCCTCCCGAGTCCGATCTCCCCTCATCGCTGGTTCCGCCCAGTCCCACCGAACTCGAACTTTTCACCCCGCTGGTTCCGTCCAGCCCTCCCGAGTCAGATCTACCCTCTCCGCTGGTTCCGTCCAGCCCTCCCAAGCCTGAACTCTCTCCCCCGCTGGTTCCGTCCAGCCCTCCCGAGTCGGATCTCCCCTCATCGCTGGTCCCGTCCAGCCCTGCAAAGCCCGAACTTCCCTCATCGCTGGTCCCGTCCAGCCCTCCCGAACCTGAGCTCCCCTCACCGCTGGTTCCGACCAGTCCCATCCAGCCATCGCCCGAGGCCGTCCAGCCATCGCCCGAGGCCATCCAGCCCGAGACCGTCCACTCCCCGTCTGCCGCTAACCCGGGGACTCAGCCCAAATATTTTTTTTGGGGGGGCCCAGTAGTCCAGCCACGGCCGCCCGAAGGGCCCTCACCGCCGTGGCCGCCCGAAGGGCCCTCACCGCCGTGGCCTCCCGAAGGACCCTCACCGCCGTGGCCGCCCGAGGGCTCTTCACCGCCGTGGCCGCCCGAGGGGTCTTCACCGCCGTGGCCGCCCGAGGGGTCTTCACCGCCGTGGCCGCCCGAGGGGTCTTCAATGCCGTGGCCACCCGAGGGGTCTTCACCGTTTTGGCCATCTGCTCATCCTGCTCTGCCCTGGCCGCCTGCACAGCCTGATCCGCCCTCGTCGCCCATGCTCCACGGCCCAGGCCCGCCTTGCTATATCCCGGTATTGGTTCCCAGTGCGGGTCTGGCCCTCCGTCCCTCCCCCGAGACCACCTCCGCTTCACCACCCTCCGGTACTTTTGTGTTTTTTTGAGCGTCTGGAATCCGCTCCTTAGGTGGGGGGCTATGTCATAATTCAAGTCTGTGTTCCCCTGTCTCCTATCATGTTTTCAGTTCCCCATTAGTTTGATTAGTCTCCCCAGGTGTTTCTTGTTAACCACACCCCCTTGTTATCTTGTCTAGCTAGTTTTCCCCTGTATTTATACCCCTGTAGTTTAGTTGTTCCTTGTCAGTCGTTGATGTTACTGTCTCGCTGTTCTGTGTTCCTGCCTTGAGTTTCTGGTTACGTTACATGTTTTTATTTCATTAAATAAGTTTAAGCACATGGATTCTCTCTGCACTTCATTCCTTGCCCTTCGTGACAGTAGTAATGACTTTATGAATTTCTTCACTTATAAGATTGATAATATCAGGGACAAAATTATAACTATGCAACTGTCTACTACAGTATCGCATCAGGGTGTGCATTGTAGACTTCCTGAGGAAAAAGTTGGTTCATTTGTTGCTAGGAGAGGAAGAATTTTGCAAACTCGTTAATTCATAAAAATTGACAACTTGTATGCTAGACCCTATGCTTCCAGAGGTCATAGATCCTCTTCTTAATATCATTACTTTGTCTTTGTCGCATACCAAAAACCTTTAAGCTGTCTATGATAAAACCGCTTGTTAAAAAAAATGCAACTTGATCCTACAGAATTAGTCAATAACAGGCCAATGTCGATTCTGCCTTTTCTGTCAAAGATACTGGAAAAAGCAGTATCCTCACAACTGTGTTCCTTTCTTGAAAGAAATTATATCTGCAGAGGATTTTCAGTCAGGATTTAGGCCGTACCATAGTACTGAGACAGCTCTCATTAGAGTCACAAATGATTTGCTCTTATCATCCGATCGTGGTTGTATCTCTCTATTAGTGTTACTTGATCTTAGTGCTGGATTTGACACAATTGACCACAACATTTTTTTAAATAGACGAGAAAACAATGTTGACATTTGTGGAATTGCACTAGCATGGTTTAAATCAAACTTATCTGACCGTTATCAGTTTGTAGCAGTAAATGAAGAGATGTCTTATCGATCACAAGTTTTTGTGATCAATTATTTATTCAATTTCTTACAATCATACTTTACACACTAGAGAGGGAAACATTTTCACAGGAGAGAAATAGGCTAACCATCATTACCAGTATAACAGAAGCACATAATATTGCTTGTTCAGATGCCAGTATCTCTTCTCCTCACCATATCCTACCCAACCCAAACCCACCCTCCAGCCCCTAGCTAGATTCGCTCAAGGTATGAGCAACACACAAAAAAAAAAAAAAAAAAAAAAAAAACCATACTCGACACTCTAAGACATCCACACACATACATATCAGCCCTTTCCCATTGCCACCCGTCCATCCTACCTCATCGTAAAAACCACAAAAATCCGCAAAACATCATAAAACACAAAGCAGAACACCGGACACTGAAAGAATTCAGGCCTCCTCCTTCATATTATAGGAACCACATAGGTCAATACAATATTTGAGTAATAATTACATAACAAAACCAAACATTACATTGAATGCAAATTCCCCACATAAATAAAATAAATAAATAAATAAGTAATAAAAAAAAATAAATAAAAAAAAAATGACTTATCTACATTTCATTTATTATTTCTAATAGCTCTAACCAGCAATCAATATTAAAGGATTTTGTAAAATGTAAACGTGCTGTAGAAAGCTCTAGTTGAGCAATTTCCCGGTAAGAAGATAACCATTTACTCATTAACAATGTATGTGGTGGTTTCCAGCGACAAACTATCATTTTTTTAGCGGCCGTCAAACCAGCCAAGAGAAGACGTCTGTTATTAATAGTTAAATTTAAAGACGATGTATCATTGAGCAGAAACAAACATGGTGAAAGAGGAATGGGTCTTTTCAAAATACTTGACAAAATAGATGAAATACTATGCCAAAAACTATTGACCTCTGGACACTGCCACACCATATGGTAATAAGTAGCAATTGTATTGTCTGAGCAAAAATCACAAAATGGGTTGTCTCTAAGTTTCATTTGCTGTAATCTTCGTGGGGTTAAGTAAAATCTATGAATCAATCTGTAATGTATCATTTGATGGTCAGGGTTTCTAGATGATAAAGAGATATTTGACCAAACCGCACCCCAATCTAGATCCTCAGAAATGTCGATATCGGTCTTCCAGAGTCTAAAAAGAGATAAAGGCTTATAAGAAGCTGTAATTATAAACTTGTATACCTCTGAGACGATACCTTTAATTTTACCCTTAGTGGCACAGATTTCGTGAAGGGGATGATTCCCCAACTTAATACCCCAAGGAACGCCCTGAGCGCACATTGCTGTGCGTAATTGTAAATAAAAAAAAAAAGAAGTGCCCGGTAAGTTATATGCTTTCTTCAAGTCATGGAATGCACGGAGACCTTGTTCCCCTATGATATCATTGAGGACACAAACCCCTCTATTGCTCCACTGAGGGAACACAATCGGTTTCTTCTCAATTAAAAGTAAATGATTGTTGAAAATAGGAGATTGGGCAACAAATGTGTTTGGGATTTTAGCAAATCGGTGTACTTTATGCCATACTGTAAAAAAATAAGAAATTATTGGCCCAAAATTACGTTTAACTGTACTAAGGGGTATATTAGAAAATACCAAACTAGACAGGCAATATGGATAAGCTAAGCGTTCTTCAATTGGACGCCATGAGACCAAAATTTCTGGATTCCTCCATATAGCAAGTGAGCGCAGAACAAAACTCCAGGAATACCACTCAAAATTGGGCAAATTAACGCCTCCTGATGATCTATGTCTTTGTAGAGTAGATGCTTTAATTCTGGGTTTTTTCCTATTCCATAAATAAAGACTAATGATTGAGTGAAGCTTCTTCCAGTAACCACCCGGTGGAGCTAGGGGGATCATACTACTCACAAAATTAACACGAGGCAAAATGTTCATCTTAATAACTGAAATTCTTGACTGAAAAGAAGTAGGGAGCATCCCCCATCTATTCAAATCACCCTCCACATTCTTTAGAACTTTATTATAATTATCAGCAGTTAACAAGTTGAGTGAGGGACTGATGGACACTCCTAAATATGTAAAGCTACTAACAACTGGAATATTAAACAGTGGCATTTGGTCATCCAGTCCCCCCAACAGCATTAAAGCCGATTTTGTCCAGTTTATTTTGTAACCTGAAATACTGCTGAAGTTCTCAAAAATTTTAAAAAGATGTGGAAGGGTTCTAGAAGGATTCTTTGTGAAAATCAAAATGTCGTCTGCATACAAAGAAATGCAATGTAGTGTATCTTGAATAATAATTGGTTCCAAAGCCTCCGACTGCCGTATTGCCTGGGCAACAGGTTCCAAAGATAAAGTAAATAAAAGTGGCGATAGAGGGCAACCCTGACGAGACGATCTTGAAACTGGAAACCTAGCTGAACAGTTGCTGCCTGTTATGACGACTGCAGAGGGGTTGGTATACAACAACTTTATCATAGAGATAAAACTATCACCAAAACCCATGGCCCGAAGAACAGACCACAGGTAACCCCATTCCAGCCGATCAAAAGCCTTCTCGGCATCTAAAGAGACAATGGCATTTTGATCTTCTGAATTGGAAGCAAAGTCTATGATATGAAGCAAGCGACGGACATTATCCGATGCTAATCTAGACTTGATGAACCCAGTTTGGTCATGATGAACCAAGTAAGTCATATATCGTTCTAAGCGTGTAGCTAAAACCTTGGCATATAGCTTGACTTCACAATTCAGAAGACTTAGTGGCCTATAGGAAGAGCAGTCGTCCGGTGGCTTGTCCTTCTTAAGTAATAGAGATATTATTGCAACATTTGAGCTAGCAGAGAAAGAGCCTCTATCAATAGAGAAGTTTAGCATATTCAACAATAAAGGACCAAGCTGAGGCCAATAAGTCTCAAACAGTTCTGGTGGTATACCATCCAGGCCCGGAGACTTGCCTTTATTCATTGCCTTAATAGCTAAACTCAATTCTTCTAACTGAATTGGTGCCTCTAGGGAGCAAACAGCCTCAGGAGGCAATTTAGGTAGATGTAAAGATTTAAAAAATTCAGAACAGGCTCTATCATCATGATGCACCTCTGACGTATAGAGATTTTGATAGAATAATTGAAAAGTGCTATTGATGCATTCCGGGTCAGATGTTATATCCCCCTGTTGAGTCCTTATAGCTGGTATCTTTGCTAGATCATCATTTTTCCTTAATTTATAAGCGAGCAGACGGCCGGGACGAGCACTGTTACAGTAGTGATTTTGCCTAGTACGATGAATATTAAATTCTGCTTCCCTTATTAGCAAGCTGCTAAGTTCATTGACTAATTTCTGTCGGTTACAAATATTTTCCGAAGAGGGATTGCTTAGAATTTCTTGTTCAAGAGCTGCAATTTCTGATTCCAAGCAATTTATTTGATGTGTTTTTTAGATGTATTAATATGGGATGCAAAAGAAATAGTTTTATTCCTGATGCACCCTTTAACCGCATCCCACAGCACTCGTGGGTCATCAACTGAAGGGCCATTTATTTTAATAAATTCCTCCAGCTCCGCCTCCAGCTCACGTATAAAAATATTGTTCTGGAGCAGAGATGTGTTAAAACGCCAACGAACTGCCCTGGATTGAGCAGCTTTTAATGAAAAACTACATGAGACAATCCTATGATCGGACAAAGCCATTGGGATCATTTCGGTGCTGGAAATGACATTGAAGAGAGTTTTGGATGAGAAGATGTAATCTATTCTAGAAAAAGATTTATGGCGAGATGAGAAAAAGGAAAATTCTCTAGAAGAAGGATTCATCACTCGCCAAGTATCAATCACTCCAAAATCAGTAGACAATTTCTTCAATGCAATAGATGCTAATCGCTGATCTCTGCTCTCTACTGCCCCTGTTCTATCAATATCATGAAGCCATACAGCATTGAAGTCGCCTCCTATCAAGAGCTGGAACTCTGGAAGATCCATTAAAATAGAGGCCAATGAGTTATAAAAGTGCTGATCAAAGCAATTTGGAGCATAAACGCTCATCAGTGCAATTTTAATACCATTATACACTATTTTGCAAAATGTAATTCGACCGTCATCGGATCCCCCTGTGCCCAGAATTGTATAATTTAAGTCACATTTTGCAGCTATGAGAACACCTTTGCTCTTCTTAATATAGCATGAGGAAGCGACCACATGGTAGTGTTTATTCTTGAATCTATGTACATCAGCTACAAGTAAATGCGACTCTTGAATAAAAGCAAAATGAATATTCTTTCTGTAAAGAAGCTTCAGGGTGCTTATACGCTTCTGGGGAGAATTAAGGCCCCGTGCATTCCATGACATAACATTAATAGTACTCATATTTATTCATATTGTAATTTTGCACATAAATATAAATGAACCAGACAAGAGCAAAAAAAAAATAAAGTCTCGATAGGCACAATGTCCGGGTCGGCATCCAGAATCCCCCCACCCAACACATACCCCATACATACCCACACAGACATGATCATAAAAATAATAATAATAACAATAATACAGGCAAAAAAAAAAAAAAAAAAAAAAAAAACAACAACAATAACAAACATCTGAACAAACAAAAAATACTCAGCCTTGACCATCCAGAGTCCTCTCAAAAAAGAAAGAAGACTGCCCACCCTCCCAGAAAATATACCAGTCATCTTGGAAGACAGTCACAGCCCCACCACCCTCAGATCAAGTATAAGGTTGCCTTTATGCTGTGGGTCAGCACCATAGTTAATTAAGCACACTAATATTATTCTCAAGACATTCTAACCATAGCACTTAACATAAAAGCTTGCTGTCCACTAAACATGCCCTAAATATAAAAAAACAAAAAAAAACAACAACAAAAAAACAACAACATATGGACAGCTCATATCCAGATATATAAAGGAAAAACAAGACGAAAGACGCCTTAACACAGCGGTTCGAGCAGCTCTTAGGAACTATTGCTTAGATAGAGTTCTTAGATCAGTCTTACCCTTCGTAGCTTTTATCCTCCAAACCAATGTTTTAGTCCTTCCGGGAAGCAACGAACTTTTCGCCATATAGCACAGCGGTTCGAGCAGCTCTTAGGAACTATTGCTTAGATAGAGTTCTTAGATCAGTCTTACCCTTCGTAGCTTTTATCCTCAGAGCCAATGGTTTAGTCCTTCAGGGAAGCAACGAACTTTTCAGCCTCGCTCACCTCTTGAAACGTGTACATTTCTTTCCCCCGTGAAAGTTTAATTGTAGCTGGATAGAGAAGAAAGGCCTCGAATCCAAGGCAGCGGGCATCATACATGATCTTATAGCACGGCTTCCGACGCCTTGTTGTGGGCTCACTATAATCTGCAGTAAATGTCAGTAGCTCGCCATCCACCTCAGGAGGGCTTTTCCTCGCCTCACCAAGCAGGCGGTCTCGATCCGTAAAACGGAGGCACTTAACCATAAGCGGACGAGGACGGGTCTTTGCAGAACCATGCGTAGGAGGTTTACCCAGGCGGTGACACCTCATCAGCTCAGGCCGCGAGGATTCGAGGGCAGGAAACCATTCCAAGATCTTATCCATCAGGTAGGCGCGAGTATTCGCCCCTTCAACTCTTTCCTTGAGATTAAATACGAGCAAATTATCCCGGCGTGCCCTGTCTTCCATCTCAGTTAGTTTAGCTTCATAAGTTTGTAAATTCTTCAAACTTAGGGCAGCCGATTTTTCCACATTAGCCACACGTTCCCGGAGGTTCACCGATTCAGTGTGAATGCTCTTTATCTCTTCCGTGTGCCGCGAGAGAGTTGCGTGCATATTATCAATTCGTTTCTCAAGTCTATTGAAGCGGACTTCTGATTTCTCGTCAGCCTCTTTAAAGTATTTCGCCATGGTCACCTCCATTACTTTCACCAGAGCTGCATTTTGCTCACCGAGCTCTCCGTGAAGTTCATCCATCGCGCTTCTCTGCGCAGCAATGGTTTGTCTTGTTTTTCGCATTTAGTCCCGACTATACTTTCTTTTCTTTTTTTTCCCCCTTTTCCTCTCTTTTTTTTTAAAGTTGACGGTCAGATATAAAGGGGAAGGAAGAGAAGTGGAAAAAATGACCACACAGACATTAAATTATTTCAAATTTGAGGGGAGGTGGACGCCGAGTTATACTATACTGCCGCCATGACACCGGAAACTCTCCGAATCGAATCGATAGATATTATCGATCACAAGTTCAGTATGATGTACCACAAGTACTAGGACTGCTGCTGTTCACTCTGTACATGCTGCCATGGAGATATCATTAGGAAACATGGAATTAGCTTTCACTATTGTGTTGATATATTTTGCTAATATATTTTTATTTTAAATATACTGCACTCAGCTAAAACGAAACTTACCAATTCACAAAATTCAGGAGAAAGATGAGAAAATTCAGGAGAAAATTCTACTCAAAACCAACTCAAAACCTAATGAAACTTACCAATTCACAAAATTAACGGAATGCATAGCTGATATAAAAATTGGATGACTAGTAATTTCCTACTACTAAATTCTGAAAAAACAGAGATTCTAATTATTGGACAAAAAACCTCCACACGTAACAGCCTAGAATACTGTCTAACACTTGATGGCATGCTCTGTCAAGTCTTCGTCGTCGGTTAGGAACCTGGGTGTGCTCTTTGATACCAATCTCTCATTTGAAAATCACATGCCTAGTATCTGTAAAACCTCATTTTTCCATCTTAAAAATATATCTGAATTACCCATTTGCGCTCATTGACAAATGCGGAACAATTAGTTAATGCGTTCATGACATCGAGGCTAGATTATTGTAATGCTCTACTTGGTGGTTGCCCTGCACGCTTAATAAACAAACTTCAGCTAGTTCAAAACGCTGCAGCTAGAGTTCTTACCAGAACCAGGAAGTATGACCATATTAGCCCGGTTCTGTCAACCCTGCATTGGCTACCTATTAAACATTGTATAAATTTTAAAATATTGCTGATTACTTACAAAGCATTAAATGGTTTATTTCCCCAGTACTTGAGCGAGCTCTTGACGCATTATAGTCCTTCACGTCTATTGCAATCTCGGAATTCCAGCCAGTTGATAATACCTAGAATATCTAAAAAGACTGCTGGCAGTAGATCATTTAGCACCAAAACTCTTAAGCAATCTTCCTATATTGTCCGGGAAGCAGACACACTCTGTCAGTTCAAAGCTAGACTAAAAACACATCTCTTTGGCCTAGCATACACATAACACACTATAGACTTCCTTAATTCAAAATTAGGCTGCATAGTTTAGATCAGCCGGAACCGGGAACACGTCCCGTAAATCCTGATGTACTTGGTACATCATAAGAAGAATGCCATCTACGCTAATATTAGTTTCTCTGTTTATCCCGAGGGACCCTCTATGGTGGACCTGCTCCTGGACCAGTGTTGGTCAAGTTACTTCGAAATAGTAATTAGTTACTGATTACTTCTCCAAGAAAGTAATCCAGTTACTTTACTGATTTGAGTGTGTTCAGCTCAAGGCTGTTTTAACTGCACCAGACAGCCAGCCATTTAACCTCCAGTCTGTAAGCAGACTCGTCACTGTTTCGGATGAGACTGAGGACAGTGGTGTCGTCGTCAAATTTCAGGAGAGGGGTCTTTAGAAGTGCAGTCTTTAGTGTACAGGGAGAAGAGCAGTGAGGAGAGAACGCACCCTAGTGGGGCGCCAGTGCTGGTGGTGAGAGTCCTGGATGTGAGTTTCCCCAGTCTCACTCGCTGCTGCCGGTCCATCAGGAAGCTGGAGATCCACTGACAGATCGAGGATGGCATGAGAAGATCAGGCATGATGGTATTGAAGGCCGAACTGAAGTCCACAAAGAGAATCCTTGCATAAGTCCCAGGTCTGTCGAGATGTTGCAGGATATAATGCAGTCCCATGTTGACTGCATCATCCACAGACCTGTTTGCTCTGTAAGCAAACTGAAAGGGATCTAGCAGGGGTCCAGTGATGTCCTTCAAGTGGGCCAACACCAGTCTTTCAAATGACTTCATGATCACAGATGTGAGAGCGACGGGTCTGTAGTCATCTGCAGTCAAGTCCAGTGATTTTGGTTTTTTTTGGGGACAGGAATGATAGTAGAGCACTTCACACTGCTCCAATGATCTGTTGAAGATCTGCGTGAAGACCGGGGCCAGTTGGTCAGCGCAAGCTTTTAAACAGGCAGATGAGATGCCGTCTGGGCCTGGGGCTTTCCTAGTCTTCTGTTTTTTGAAGAATCTGCAGGAGGTGATGGTGAATGTGTGAAGTGCAGATCAGAGCGGGTGTGTGGTGAGAAAGATGGCTTTTCAAACCTGCAATAAAATGCATTTAAATCATCAGCCAGGTGTTGATTGTCCACAGATCGGGGGGGGGGGGGGGGGTGGTTGTAGTCGTAGTTGGTAATGTTCCTGAGGCCTTTCCAGACTGATGCTGGGTCGTTGACTGAAAACTGATTTTTCAGCTTTTCAGAGTAGCCTCTTTTAGCAACTCTGATCTCCTTTGTCAGTCTGTTTCTGGCCTGGGCATACAAGATTTTATCCCCACTTCTGTAAGCATCCTCTTTGGTATGACGAAGGTGTTTGAGTTTCCCAGTAAACCATGGTTTATCATTATTAAATGATAAGAATGTCCTGGTAGGAATGCATGTATCCTCACAGAAACTTATGCATGATTTTAACAGTATCTGTGAGCTCATCCAGTTCCCATTCAGGGAACTTCGAGCTGCGTGTAAACGCCGTGGGAACGCCTCTGCGTGATGAGTCATGAAGCACGTATGAAATCTGTCCAATGGCGAGACGGAACGTCATAGGCGGGGTGACGTATCGACCAGGAAACTATAAAGCATCCCCGAAACACAAGCGCAACAGCTTCTGAGTCTTCAGCAAAGCGCTCTATGTATGAATCATTGTCTGTCTGAAAAAAGTTTGTCTTATCTGTAAGAGAAAATATTATGGCGAGTAAACAGCAGCGTTTCAGAAAGTGTGTTCATCCCTGCCCTCGCTACATCACGGGTGGGGATACACACGATCTGTGTGTTGCCTGTTTGGGAGTACAGCATGCCCAGTCAGCTCTCGAGGGGGCTGGCTGTCAGCATTGCGAGTGTCTGCCCATGAAGACGCTCCGCTCCCGCCGGGCACTCTTCGAGGAGAGTGGTTCGGTTCGCGTTCCCCGCGGCTCGGGTCCCGCTGCTGCCGAGGCACAGCGAAGGCTTGCGTCGTGGGGATCGCAAGTGGATCTATCAGCGGGGATGGAGACGGGCTCTGCCTTTTCTCTGCCCTTACCTGATAGATCCAGCGCCTCAGCTCTCGGTGTGGGGGTCCGCGTTGCGGTTTCTCCCGCCCGGGCTGAGGCTCCATCACTTCAACTATCCAGTTCCGAGGAACTGGATGTTGAAAGTGTGGATGTTGAAAGTGAGATTATGTCTGTGGACTCAGTGGAGATCGGGGACTCGCCATCCCAGTCTCCCGCGAGTATTGAGCTGATGGAGGTTTTGACTCGGGCTGTAGAGAAACTTAGTATTGAGTGGCCAGCCGAAAAACAGGAGTCGACAGTGAAAAGTAAATTAGACGAGAGATTTTTGTCTTCCCATTCGCAACCTCCACGCAGGTGTTTGCCCTTTTTTCCCGATTTACACACCGAGGTGTGTAGATCGTGGAACAAACCAGTGTCTGCTAGAATACTGACACATCAGACATCTATTTATTCAAATATTGCTGGGTCTAGGAAACAGGGTTATGGGGCGATGCCGAGGATGGAGGAAGTTTTGGCGAGCCATCTTTCTCCTGAAACGGCGTCGTCCTTTAAAACACCGGCGTTGCCCACCAAACCACTCAGAAATACTTCGGTTTTGGTGGGCAAAGCTTATTCGGCGGCGGGACAGGCAGCATCTTGCTTATAGACTATGGCTATACTTCAGGCGTATCAGGCAGATCTGCTAAGAGATATGAGTGAGGGGGAGGTCGTCAGCTCTGACACTATTAAAGAGCTGCGTCAGGCGGCGGATATTTCTCTCCGTGCCACCAAGGAGACGGCCAGATCAGTCGGCCGTTCTATGGCAGCCCTGGTGGCCACGGAGAGACATTTATGGCTAGACCTAGCGAGTATGAAGGAGAAAGATAAGGCGTTTCTCCTGGATGCGCCGCTGTCAACTGATGGTCTTTTCGGTGGCTCAGTAAACGCTGTTATCGAAAGATTTCAGGAAGGCAGAAAGCAGGCAGCGGCGCTCCAAAAATGTCTCCCCCGCCGCTCTCACGTCCCTGGGGCTGCTGGGCGGGAGCAGCCCCACCCGTCGGGCTCTTCATCGCATAGGGCGCAGCAGAAGAAGAGTGTCGCGTCTCGCGCTCCTCCCCAGCAAAACCTGGCTGAGACGCGGCGCTCTCAGGCGAGGTCTTCCCGGGACAGAACCGATCTGAGGACGGTTATTGTTGCCAGGAAGGCCTCGTCGAAAAGGTCCTGACGCCACTGGTGTCAGGATGCTGAGGGTAGTCCCCACCGTGAGAGAGAGGTGTTCGCCGCTGGGCATGGCGCCCACTCTCTCACGGTGCCCTCAGGGACCCGTTCTGCTGAACCTGCCTGTGAGGGTGGGCACAGACGGTCCCAGCGAGCGGTTTCCCGAGGGAAGCTCGTTTGCTCCGAGGAGCGATACAGAACAGTCGTTAAACCCTGCCTGTGCGCGGTCACAGGGCGCTGTTGCTGTCTCAAAAATTACTCCAGAGGCCAGTCTCGAGAGACTGGTACCCTTAGTAGCATTTCTGGCAGAATGGGAAAGTCTTCCAAATATATCTCGTTGGGTCCTGCAGACTATCGAACGCGGGTACGCGATCCAGTTCAGGTCGCGTCCACCTCGTTTTCGGGGGGGGTTTGCCCACAGTGGTGACCCCCGAGCAGGCTCTGGTTATGGAACAAGAGGTGAAAGCTCTGTTACTGAAAGGGGCGATAGAACGAGTTCTTCCTCCAGACAGAGAGCTGGGGTATTACAGCCGGTACTTCATTGTTCCAAAGAAGGATGGGGGGCTGCGTCCGATTTTAGACCTGCGCCTCTTAAATCGGTCAGTAGGGAAGCTCAAGTTCAAAATGCTAACTCTCAAGCAGATCGTGTCACAGATCAGGTCCGAGGACTGGTTTGTCACGATAGACCTAAAAGACGCGTACTTCCATATCTCCATCCTTCCGCAACATCGGAAGTTCCTGAGGTTCGCTTTTGGGGGCGAAGCGTACCAATATCGGGTCCTTCCATTCGGCCTAGCGTTATCTCCTCGAACCTTCACGAAATGCATGGACGCGGCCTTGGCCCCGCTGCGTCTCCAGGGCATTCGCATTTTAAATTACATCGACGATTGGTTGATTCTGGCTCAATCGGAGCATCAGGCGATTCGGCATCGAGATGCCGTCCTCGCCCACATCAGAAGGTTGGGGTTAAGACTCAACGCCAAGAAGAGTGTGCTTTCGCCAGTTCAGCGGACCACTTTTCTACGCGTGGTATGGGATTCGACGACGATGCAGGCACCTCTGTCGCCGGCTCGTATAGCCTTGATTATCTCAACTGTCAAGCAAGTGAAGCTAGGCCAGTCACTCACTGTAAAGGAATTCCAGAGAATTCTGGGTCTGATGGCAGCAGCATCCAACGTGTTACCGTGCGGCCTGCTGTACATGAGACCACTACAGTGGTGGCTCAGGACCAAGGGGTTCTCCCCGAGGGGAAACCCGCTCCGCAAGATCAAGGTCACGCGACGTGGTCTCCGTGCCCTGGCTATGTGGAAAGAACCTTGGTTCCTGTCCCTGGGACCTGCGCTGGGAGCCCCGTGTCGCCGGGTAACGGTGACGACGGATGCCTCTCTCACGGGTTGGGGAGCGATCATGAGTGGTCGCTCGGCCCGCGGGCTGTGGCAAGACCATCATCTCCGATGGCATATAAATTGTCTAGAGATGATGGCAGTGTTTCAGGCTCTGAAACACTTTCTCCCAGACCTCAGAGATCATCATGTTCTTGTCCGGTCAGACAACATGTCTGTGGTCTCTTACATAAACCACCAGGGGGGTCTGCGCTCACGTCCATTGTACAAGCTGGCGCGCCAGATCCTGTTGTGGTCCCAGGGGAAACTTCGGTCGCTGAGAGCGATTTATATCCCAGGATACTTAAATCGGGGAGCGGACATCCTGTCGAGGCAGGGGCCGAGGCCCGGGGAGTGGAGACTTCACCCCGAGGTGGTGGAGCTCCTTTGGAGGCACTTCGGTCGGGCCGAAGTGGACCTCTTTGCATCCAGGGAAAATTCACACTGCCCGCTGTGGTTTTCCCTGAGTCTTCCAGCTCCATTGGGGCTGGATGCGTTGGTACAGGAGTGGCCGAGGGCACCCCTGTAAGCATTTCCCCCGATTGCTCTGCTCCCAGGGGTTCTGGAAAGGATTCGCCAGGAGGGGGTCAGTGTACTTCTGGTGGCCCCCCCATTGGCCAACCAGGGTATGGTTTGCGGACCTGATTTCCCTTCTCGAGGGTCCTCCTCTGGAGATTCCGGTCAGGAGGGACCTTCTGTCTCAAGCAGACGGGGGGATACTCCACCCCCGTCCGGAACTGTGGGGGTTGTGGGCTTGGCCTCTGAGGGGGCCCAGCTCATAGATTCAGGTCTCTCGACTGAGGTCGTGGAGACCATCCTCCAGTCCAGAGCCCCATCCACGAGGAAGTTGTATGCCTTGAGGTGGAAACTGTTCACCTCTTGGTGTGGAGAGCGACAGTTGGATCCAGTTAACTGCCCGTTGCCGGCAGTGCTGGAATTCCTTCAGGAACGCTTCTCCACAGGGTTACCGTACTCCACACTAAAGGTGTACGTGGCGGCCCTATCCGCCTACCATGTCCCTTTGAGTGGAGCTTCTCTTGGAAGACATCCCCTGGTAACCCGTTTCCTTCGTGGTATCCTGAGGCTGAGGCCGGTAGTGCGTACGAGGGTACCGACCTGGGATCTAGCGGTTGTGTTGGAGGGGCTCTGTTTAGCCCCTTTCGAGCCCATTGATGAGGTGCCTGAGAAGTTTGTTACTCTCAAAACCATCTTTCTCCTAGCCATCTCTTCCCTAAAGAGGATTGGAGATATTCAGGCGCTGTCGGTTTCCCCCTCATGCTTGGAATTTGCTCCCGGTATGGCGAAGGCTTTCATCCTCCCTAGACCAGGGTATGTTCCGAAGGTTCCAACTACGGTTGTCAAACCTATAGTGCTACAGGCCTTCTGTCCTCCTCCGTTTCGGACACCAGACCAGGAGAAACTAAATCTGCTCTGCCCGGTGAGGGCCTTAGACGCGTATGTCCACAGAGCTGCCCTGTGGAGGAAATCAGAACAATTATTTGTCTGCTTTGGGCCTCCTAATAGAGGTTCTGCGGCGTCTAAGCAGAGGATGAGTAAGTGGGTGGTCGAGGCCATTTCACTTGCTTATGAGTCCTCCGGTCAGCCTTCTCCCTTGGCTGTCCGGGCTCATTCAACCCGGAGTATGGCTGCCTCTAAGGCATTATTATCAGGAGTTCCCTTGTGTGACATCTGTGAGGCGGCAGGATGGTCTTCGCCGCACACATTTGTGAAGTTTTACCATCTGGACCTCAGCTCCACCCCAGGGGCGCAGATGCTTTCGTCAGAATGTGCACTCTGATATTCATACAACGGACACCTGCTCGCATGGCGGCGTTGGTATTAGCGTTCCCACGGCGTTTACACGCAGCTCGAAGTTCCCTGAATGGGAACGTCTCTGGTTACGTATGTAACCTTAGTTCCCTGAAGGGAACGAGACGCTGCGTGTCCATGCCATACTCCCAGCATGCCCGTGAGCGCTTGCTTCAGTCCTATCAGAAGCTGTTGCGCTTGTGTTTCGGGGATGCTTTATAGTTTCCTGGTCGATACGTCACCCCGCCTATGACATTCCGTCTCGCCATTGGACAGATTTCATACGTGCTTCATGACTCATCACGCAGAGGCGTTCCCACGGCGTTTACACGCAGCGTCTCGTTCCCTTCAGGGAACTAAGGTTACATACGTAACCAGAGACGATCGGTGGTAGCAGCTTCAAAAACAGTCCAATCAGTGCAATCGAAGCAGGCCTGTAGATCCTGCTCTGCTTCATTAGTCCATCTTTTTACAGTCCTTATTACAGGTTTAGCTGATTTCAGTGTCTGCCTGTAGGTCAGTATAAGATGAACCAAGCAGTGATCAGAGAGCCCTAAAGCTGCTCGTGGGGCGGAGTGATACACATTCTTTATTGTGGTGTAACAGTGGTCCAGTATATTCCTAGCCTGGTTCAACCAGACTCTAGTACATTTCATTTGTACATAGAGTCTGGCCTCCCTCAATTGAGAAACGTTTCCTTCCTTGTAGGCGGGTCCACTATTAAAGTTCAAATCTATTGGATCTGCCCAGAGTCACTCACGATCTGCCATAGCCAATCGCTAATGTGTGGTCGTGAGTGACGTATGTCATGCGCCGAAACGGCTGGAAACAACCATAGACAGTAAAAGAAACAGCAAGTCCGAACTCCGAATGATCAGAGGATTAAATTTACAATAGGATTTCAGTCAACGAGAGCTGCAGGTTTTGTTAATCTAGGAACAATTATTAATTCGAAATGTATATTTGACATGAAGGACAGTGATTATTCAGTCAATGGTCAAAGCTGTGTCTAATCATTACAAATACGTCGCTGTGGTCGTTTTCTGATCTGCCGCAAATGCTGTAAGTTACAGTGAATGATCAGTCTGTCTGCAGATGTGTAATAAACAACAATTTTTCATATTACGTATTTTTTTTTCTTAATTACCTTAATTATGGTCTTCAAAGTATGTGTTTGTACATTTTTATATGGCATTTAGTTGTTTTTTTTATTAAAACAAATTAACCATTGACATCTAAAACTGAAAATCAAATATAGTCTCCAAAGTATGGGTTTTTTTCAATTTTTTTTTTTTAAATCACAACCAATTTGTATGATTTACAACATGTAAAACTGACACACCAACCTCCTGCACGAGTACACAAAGGGGCTCAAAATGTTCATCACAATAATCAGTAAATTTACTGTTGGGAATCTGAGCGACTGACATGACTCCTGAGCGGATCTTTAACAATAGTTTAGCCGCCAGGACTCGGGGCTTCCGAACACCGCGAACACCAGGCTAAAGTCCAAAATGTCACGGTCATTGTGCACGAGCTGCCCAGCACAAACTTCCAACCTTTCTGCCTCCTTCACTTGGTCCTCCGTTGTGCAACAAGAGGTGAGATGATAACAATCCGGCTTTAAATTCTGTATATTCGGCAGTTTCTTCACCAACAACGGACCGACTGGCTTTTCTCACGTCTTTCTCCGCTGCCATTACTGCATTCAAACTGACGCACTACATCAACGTCATCGTTCTCAGCCACTCCCTCTATTCGCTGATTGGTCCTACAAAAAATTGATTTCTGGAAACCTAAGGATATGGAGCGGTCCCAGACGTAGTACTGAAGTAAAATGAAATTGAGCGGAAGTGCGTAGGAGGGCGCAGCCAGGCTAGTATATTCCTGTCTCTTGTAGGAAATGTAATGTGCTGTCTGTATTTTGGTAGTTCAAAGGAGAGATTTGCTTTGTTAAAATGATCCCCAAGAATGATTAAAAGAGAGTCTGGGTACCTTTGTTCCGTTTCAGCTATTTGTTCAGCCAGCTGTTGTAGTGCCGCGCTCACGCATGCGTCTGGAGGAATGTACACATTCACGAGAATGAAAGAGGAGAATTCCCCTGGCGAGTAGAAAGGTTTGCAATTAATGAAATGGGCCTCTAAATCAGGAGAGCACATCTTGATCAGTGTTGTTACATCTGAACACCAATTTTCGTTCAATTTTCGTAAGCTTCGCGGTGCGGTCCGATCGGTACAGCTAGAATCCCGGCAGATGTAGTGCGTTGTCCGGTATGGCTTTACTCAGCCAGGTTTCAGTGAAGCACAAAGCAGCAGAGTTGTTAATGTGGGTGAGGAGAAGAAGTTCGTCCATTTTGTTAGGAAGGGATCGGAGATTCGCAAGATGGATGCTGGGGAGTGCAGTTCGAACGCCGCACTCGCGGAGTTTAACCAGCGCGCCGGCTCGCTTTCCTCGTTTGCGCTTGAGCGCGCGTTTGAACAACACCGCTGCCCCTCCGACGAGAATGTCCAGCAAAACGTCTGAATACTCAAAAACTTTATTGAAGTTTTCTGGTGTGTTTTTCCTGATTTCCAGTAGTTTGTGTTTGGTAAAACTGATAGGAAAATAATGACTAAACACAGGACAAACAAACAAAAACAACGCAATAACTGGAGAGCTCCATGCCGAGGCAGCCATGAAAGAGCTTTCTGATCCCTCTAAAGACAGCAAGCAAGGTCATTGCAACTTTCAAGGCCCAGAAAGGTAGTAAAGACATTGTTAAAATGTAATGTTATGAAGCGAATACGAATACTTTTTGTGCAAAAAAAACAAAACCTTCTTCATAACGCTTCATAACATTACATTTAAACCACTGTAGTCACGTGTACACTCTTAGAAGAAAAGGTTCTATATAGTAGGGGTTGAACGACTTCAGATTTTTTGAAGTCGACTGTTATGACATCAAAGTCGAGTCGACGTCGACTAGTCGCTGACGTCATTCATAAAAACACAAGAGATGTGACAGATTTGCATCATGCCACAATTTGCAATTAATTAACAGCAAATTATACAGACGCTGACAGCTCATAATGGGGCCGTTTACACCTGGACACTTCATGCTTTTTTAGTGACCTGATTTATCAAAACTATTCCATTTACACCTGGTCACATAAATATGTTTTCGCATCCGATCTTCAAACAACGCGCTACATGCAGATTTAACGGAGTTCACGTCACCGAAAGCAACAGTAATGATCTATTGATCATCAGCTAATTTCACAATCAAAGACCGCAATAAGAGAGACAGCACTGGTGAGATCATTTTGTTTCTTTACTTTTAACGAAGATGATTGTGTGTTAAGCGTCTGTGACTTACTTTCACTTTGATTTACGATAGTTTGCACGTTGGCTTTATGAATAACGTTAGATGCTCAGCTGCGGTGCGTGTTATAGCTTCGTCATGAATATAATAGCACAGGCTGCTCTCACACGTTTTATTTCAGCATTTTTGGGAGAAGTCCAATTGCGGTTTCAACAACCAGATGCCTTTACACGAGTCCAGTTTCGTCTGTAAAGCGACCCAGACCTCCTCATGAAGTGGTTTGAGCGATCGGATTTAAATCCTTCTCGAATGCGTTTCGGAGGGCACTATACCTGGTCTTTTCGCGAACGGATAGCAATCAGATCACAGAAACACGTGAAGTGGCCAGATGTAACGTTAGCTAAACAGCCCGCTGTTTACATTATCAGGATGAAAAAAAAAGAAAGCTATAAATTCACATCTGCACGTTAGTGATGGATCTAAGTAATACCAAATACTATTCCTATTGATTGCGGGTGAATTAGATGCATTAATATGTTTAAATAAATATATGAAAAAAATAGGCTAATGTTTGAATAATTTTAAAAGACACTGCTCGCATTTCCCGGTAAAACAGAGAGCGTGCGTCATTTCTTTTTCAACAATATAGTGGTGCTACGTTAGTAAAGTAGGCTACTTCCATACGCTTTATGTGCCAATGCTGCTTTCTTGCTGCAATGACCCTCTGGGCTCTTCATCTGTTGTCGTCTTTAACGCGGCCATATACTATTAAAATTAGCGCAATCATATAGTGTCACATGATCAACACGACTAGTCGACGTCAAGCTAAAAGCGTCACGGCATTGCATTAAGGTCGACTAGTCGACTAATCGACTAGTCGGTTCAACCCCTACTATATAGAACCTTAAAAGGTTCTAAAACGCTACGTATTTGGAACCCCTAAAATGCAATGCATGAATGATCACAAAATTCAAGATATGGGGGTTAAAAAATTTAATTAATCAATATCACATGAAGAGTGCCATTTCAGTTTTTATCCTTCAAAAATCAGCATGATTAAAATGGGATATTAAGTTGCTACAACGGTTTAATAAACAATAATTTAATTATAACTGCAAAATGTTGCAGAATAATGTAAAATATGAATGAATAATAGCCTATAAAGAACCTTTGTGACAAAAGGGTTCTTTCTCGTCATTATTATCATTTTTTTCCATAAAAGGTTCTTTGCAGTTGAGTAAAGAACCCTATGCTACATATATAGAACCCTTTTTTCTAAGAGTGTACTATTTTAACAATGTTGTAAGGACTTTGCCAATTTGCCATCTACAGTCCTCCGAAATGGACACACACACACAAGCCCTTCCCTTCCCCCACACCTCGGAAAGTGTGGAATGTCTCTGAACTTTTGGTGTTTGAAGACATTTAACAAAATGTTTTCAATGGTTTTTATGTATGTGTGTTCTTCCCCATGTCACAGTGAAATAACTTTGTTTGGTCACAGCGTAAAAAGAAATTAGAAATACCTTCTTCATGCATTTTAAACATAAGTGTATATTCCTTTGATATAACAATGTTCCTTGATATCTCTAGAATGCTTATTGAATGAAAATATGCATAGAGATGTAAAGTAAAGTGTATTTTTAATTTGTTTTACTGCCAATGAAGATCAAATTGTTTTACTATAAAACCCTCATTGAACACACCCCCTTCCACGAGAAGCGCGTGCTATGAGAACAAAGGACAATAAACCAAGAGTTCCCACGCAACGTCCTTCACCCCGATTGGCTCAAGCCAACGGGAAGGGAATGGATTTCGCCAAGGGGACAAAAGGAGCGCGCCTCTCCCCTTCTTCTTCTGACCTCCTCAGAGAAACATGTAATGCTCGAGATCTCCTCACGGAGATCTGAACTGACCATGGATCTTTTCTTTTGTTCGTCTAAAAGTTTTGTCTTTTCCTCAAGTGGACTACCAAGTTCGTCTCCCAGGAAGGGAAGTGGACTTTGCCGAACTATTTCCTCGGGTAAATTCACCTCAAAGACTTTAAGCCTTTCAAACACTCGCGCTGAATGCCAACGAACGCCACGTGACTCCCCACGGAACAAAGGAGCCACGCGCAAGCGACCAACCATGCACGCGCCGGGACGGACCGCGCAAAAACTCTGCGGCCTCGGTCCACGTGACGTGCGCACGCAGGACAGCATCTCCAGTCGACACGCGGCCCGAACGGGCCGAGCAACAAACCCGCGACTCACACAGACCAAATATGCCCTACAAGTATACCTTCTTTTAGAGCTTCTAAGAAGCATTAAGAAAGTGTTTTCGTGGTGTTCAGAAAGGTTAACTGACTGTTGTGGTGAAGGTAACTCTTCCTTTCTCTACAACTCACTCTATCTCACTCTCTCCCTCTGTCCAACTCACTTACGCGTACCCATTGTCTAAACGCCCTGCGTTGTCTTAGTTTGTGTTTTAATGTTTGTAAATACATGTATCATTGTAACGTAGTAAATACTTAAGTAGTTGCTTTATTAAATACAATTATGCTAATTTCTGACTGAATCATTGTCTTGCTCATGATACAAGCTGAAGTGTCGGTTAATAAGCTACACGCTTTACAGAACTAAAAATACCTAAGAGGGTATTTGTTTATGGAGCTGGGAAAGCTAAATTCTTGTGGCCACAGAATTTGTTTTCACAAGCTCTATAATTTAATTGAGCTATTTGATTTTGCCTGTCTTGTAAAACGTGGTCCTTGCAATTAATAACAATTAACTTGTGGTTAATTGCGGGGATGCACATGTATGCATATGTGTAAAATTAATAAGCCTCTCTAAATGGGAGATTTATTAACATGTAAGACCGGTCTGATCTAAATCTGTATGAATAATTATTAATTATCAATTATTAACTACGATATGCAAATTCCCCCTCTGATCGGACCGCCTTGTGTCTTTACAATGTCTTTACTTCCTTTCTGGGCCTTGAAAGTTGCAATGACGTTGCAGTCAAGAGAGATCAGAAAGCTCTAATTTGTGTTCCGAAAATGAACGAAAGTCTTACGGGTCTGAAACAACATGGTGTGAGTAATTAATGATACAATTTTATTATTTTGAAATAGAATTGATCACTTTTGATCAATTTAATGCGTTTTTGCTGCATGAATAAATTATTAATTTGATTCTTTTTTCTTTTTTTAAAACCTTACTAAACCTTACCTTACTTACTCAAACTTTTGAATGGAAGTGTATCACGGTTTCCACAAATATTTTAAGCAGTGCAACTGTTTTCAACATTGTTTTCAAAAAATGTCTTGTGAGCACAATTAGAAAGATTTCTGAAGGATTATGTGACACTGAAGACTGGAGTAATGATTCTGAAAATTTAGCCTTTCCAACATGTTTGTCTCAGCTCCGTCCCAATTCAGAGGCTGCATCCTTTTAAGGCCGTGTTCGAAGGCTGATTGCATCACCGTGGCGTGACAAAATCTGTCCCTGCTCCTTCAAATGCATCCTTCATTTTGCGGATAATGAAGGATACAACAGATGGATCCTTTGCATCCCACGCTACCCCAGAATTCATTGCACTGAGGTGATGACAGGAGAAATTGAGAATTTGGACTGGTATATTTGGATGAACTATTCTATGAAAGGCACAAACCAGTTGGACTGACAAATTTAGACATGTGAGTGGGTGATTTGTAGTTATCTCACCCCATCTGAATGTTCAGGGAGGGTCTGATATGGTTGTGATGACTCAGTCTTGCAGGGTCTGGTGTCTTCTAGTAAACCCACTGAAGAATCAAAGTCCTCATCGGTACTGGAGCCCTTGAAGAAAGAGGAATGAGTGCTATAGTGCTGTATCATGCCATAATTGGCTGTTTAAAAATAAATAATTCTTCTTTTTCATATAGGCATTGTAGGCCAAACCTCGAAGCGATTTAACATTTTAGCCCTTCCGGTTCCATTGTCCTGAAGTCAATGGGTTTTTTAAATGGGTTTTTGAATATTTGAACTGAAACTTTCATAAGAGTTTCATAAGAACCTGTAAGAGTTATAATTTATAATAATTATAATAATTCATTACATTTATAAACCTCTTTTTCTGGGACCTCAAAATGCTTCACATATGGAATTGTCATAAGCTTAATGGTGGTGCATTTTGTTTATAGCTTACATTTAGCTTTTTTAATTCTGATAATTGCTTCAAAATTTAAAAAAAAAAAAATGTGGTCATTTTTTGGATATTATGATAAACAAAACCTGTAAGAATCATAAACTTTTGTTGGTTACAAAACTTATTTTCTGAAATAATCTAAAAGTTGATGAAAAAATCCTGTTGGGGTTTTGACGAGGGAGCCAGTATAATGCTGACTTCTGGGTTGACCTACAAAAATGTCATCACTGCAACAATTTATTGTTCCTCATGCAACAATAATAGGAAATGTGGAATCTAGTTAAGGTTAGGTAACCTGGGTGAAAGGTTTGGATTGGGCCTGAATGTTCTTCGGGGAGCCAGAGCCTCTTAATCTTTCACTGAACCAAGAGAAAGGCACAAATGGTGGACCAGATGAACGTGATGACTGGTTCTCTGTTCTCTCTGAAACCCTGCATACAAACAGACAAAATACCTCTCACACTGCATCTATACAAGTACACAAGAAAACATAGGTGCTCAGATAACTGACATTAGTAAACACAGGACAGACTCACATACCGATTTCCTGCTGAGAGTCTGTTGGATCTGTCTTTCCTGACCTTTCCATATGTGCGACGTAAAGTGACCCTGCTCCGCAGAAAAACAAGCTAATATTAAGATCCCAACTCTGACCACTACTATGTCATCTGTATGATGTTAGTGGTTGAGAGAGAGCATACAAAATAATTTAATTAACATGAAAATGTAATTTTAATAAATTCTTGGTGTTTACAGTTGTCAGGAAGTAAAGCAACAAATTGCACAATTATAGAGTTTCTATAGTGTCTGCATGTTTAACATAAAAATAAATTTTAAGCTATGCCAATATTTTTACAAATGAAATGTAGCAAACAAACTCCTCATACGATAAAAACTGTAGTTCGATTATACATTGTACTTGAATAAAATGATAACCTAAACATGATAACATCTATATTAACTGCTTTTATTCAATTTAAAAATATTATTTAAATGAATCAATTTAAAAACACAGTTATTTACAGTAGGACTTGTAGGAAACTAACCCCAAATCAAGAAAACGTCTCCTGGTTTTCTTGTCCAGCAGCACTGTTGGACTCTCTGGTTCATCAGGGCCTGTGTCATGACTGTCATCTGAAAACAGATCATCAAATTGAGCATCAGAATCCAGATCAGAATCTGGGCCCCGGTGGTCAGATATTTTAATCTGGAACAGAAGGATTTGGAAATATCATGTTTTGCTACCCAGGATTAGGTAATCCATCTCACTATTATGGCGAATTTTTTAAAGGCAAGATCGGATTGGATCACCCTAAAACAGATAGACTTTGATACAACAGATACAACTTTTCCCGACCACCAAATCTGGATTACACGTGCTCTGAATGGGCATACATACAGTGTAGGCTACTAGCTACTGTCAATAAAAAACAACATGTGCCATGTGATTGGCTGATTAGATATTTGCATTAACGTGCAGTTGAGGTGTACCTAATAAAGTGGCCGGTGAGTGTATATATTTGGTGATGAGATGTACTTATGCAGTTCAAACCTTCGCTCTGCGAGTATTCTCCATAGTGTAGGAGGGGTTGGCTGCCCTCCCGTGACTTGAGGTTGTCTGTCTCGCAGCGATGGGCTGGGGAAGATGTCTCTGAATGGACGCAGGGTCTGCAGGGGGATTTAGAACGGGTGAGGTGCAAAGTCTCCTGAGAGGAGGTGTTCAGGAAGTGTCTGTAGCTCCATCTTTCATCTTGTACCTCCCTTTCTCCAACCACAGTGTAGGGGTCAAAGGTGAAGGACTGGTCTCTTCGTGAGGAAGGGGAGGAGAGAAGCAGATCAGAGGGGGAAGAGCAGCGAAAGGAAGGGTGGAGTGGAGAAGATGAGGTCTGCACAGAGCCGCCGTAACTCTAAACCACACACACACACAAAGACACACATAGCATTTTTGAACTGGCAAGTAAACATTAACTGTTTCAACATTGATAATAATAATAATAATAATAAGAAAAATGTTCCTTGAGCACCAAATCAGCATATTAGAATGATTTCTGAAGGATTGTGACACTGAAGAGTGAAGTAATGGCTGCTGAAAGTCTTTAAAATTGTAATAATATTTCACAATATTGCTATTTTTACAGTTTTTGATTAGGAAATGCAGCATTGATGAGCAACTTATTTCAAAAACATTAATCCACTCTGCCATTCTTTAATTATTTACCTATAATAGTTAATTAATCAGAGGTCTCACACATTTACAGAAAATAGAAAATTACTTACAGTTGCATAATAATGTGATGGGGCGTTAATTGAGTCAGGACTATTGTTGCCTCAAAAAATAGTTGTATTATGATAGCCCTTATAATAACAGCGAACAAGTTTGAAATGACATGAGTGTGAGTAACAACAAGATACATAAGAGACTGTCATTTTTATGTGTGTATACACACCATTCTATCAGTGCTGTCATCCCCATCTATCGAGCTCACACTGTCTCTCAGGCGGGTTCGGGAGGGCCGATGCCTCTTGGTTTTAATTGACAGTTGTGCTTTAGCTTTTTGTAAGCTGCTGTCAAGTCGTTCTGTCTCAGGAACCACCTCTGTCAGATCTGATATGGTATAAAACACATACAGTAGACATATGTAACACTTTTTTGATATTGAGTATTTGGAGGCAAACATGTCGACAAAGACACAAACTGCAAACATGATGAAAATCTTGATAAAAGACTGCTGCGCTGGTCTCAACACGCACTCCTGCACATATTAGTGTTCTCGTTACAATCCATAAAACGCCGTGACACCGTAAAAGCAGGCCTGAAGCGCTATTAAGCTGTCAACAGCCTAAATTACTTATATGAATGATGGGTGGTCATTCCTCATGTGCACTCTAGGGGTGTGTGAGGGTCAGAATCAGGAAGTACACAAACACACGTAGACATATACATGAAAGTGAATTACGCAACTTCACAGTTATATTCATAGATATACATTTGCAGTGATTTAATGATTTGATGCATAAATGAATAAACAAACAAATTACTATACTATGGTTAAATTTGGTTAAAACCATCATCTTGGAAATAAACCAAGGTCAAGTTAGGAGCATAGCATTGTGGGATATACAGCATTGTGGGTCTCTGAAATAAATTGGTACAAAAACATCAGCCACTTGGGTGATACACTTTAAATTGTATTGTAATTTTATGATATTGTGATGTGATATTATTACTATTATTTGCATCTGTTTTCTGGATTGTAATGGAGTGCTGTAATTTTATGTAACAATATCCTGCCCAGGGACTACATATGCAAATTACCTATATAGCCAACTCTGGCACATTTGTGTTGTGCATGGTCCCTGTTAAATAAATAAACTAAATGAAAAATACTAATGGACACCATTTAGTCAACTGTACCCTTTAGGTAATAATCTTAGACTGTAAAACGGTCATTAACGATTACATTGTTCAGAGTCTGAGTCTGCGCAGGAGTGATCCTGAGGTGGAGCTATGGCATCAAGTTCCTGCCCAAACTATATCTCCCCTGCAGACTCAATTGCATAGCTGTCAAACATAATGCTACACCCCATTTTATAGAAACTTTAAAAACATTATTTGAAGTGTAGGCTAATTTGATTTTTTTCAATTGGCTCAAGTCCCATTTGTTTACATGGAGAGGGTAGGGTTTGAGACCTATACTGCAGCCAGCCAAAATCACGGCAAAATTGCAAGCAGCTGATGCCACCTTTTTTAAATAATCCATTCAAGGTTATGTGTTAGTGATTGTCTCATGGTACTCTAAAATAAGGTTTTTAGCTTTTGACCAGCAGAGTGTTTATGACTGACCCAAATTTTGAGAAGTTCAAATAAAATCTGTAGGAGCCGTTCCAAAAATGGAAATTGAAAACACGAGGTGCACTAAACTTTATTAAAGTAATCAATAGAGAAAATTAATAACTTCTAGGCTGTTAAGTTCATACACTCCCCAATCAATTTTTACTATACTAGGCCGCTGTTAGTAGCCTAAAAGAGGCCTAGAAATAGGGTTTCGTTCCAACAAGTGGGACACTACCTACTTTTTTTTATTTAACGTCAGAAATATATAAAGATTCCTTAGGAAAAAGTTCTCCACACACAACCTTGCAGTTTTTGAGAAAAATGATGCTAAAGGTGCCCATTTTGAAATAAAGCGAAACCATAGGGAATTTTGCATTTTTGAACCTGTTTATCATACAAACCCAAAAATGCAAAATTACCACTTGAGTAAACCAGTAAACTACAAAATAAACCAGTTTGAAATGTGTGATATACCTGAAGTTGCCATCTAGGCACAGTAAACATAAGATTATCAAGAAACATCCCAATTACTTCTCATTATGTTGTTCCAATTCAAAGGTAATGTTTGGGGTAAAATCTGAATAACAAATAGAATTCAGCCAAAATATAATATATAAAAAAGGAAAACACTTTTCAAAATAACACATTTAATGGTGAATTGTCAATACGCATACACGAACAGTAACTGCACTGCATGTACACAGTAAAAAAAATATTATATGGTATCTAATTAAAAAAATATGGTAACAATATTACATGTATTATATTTGAGTACACTGTAAAAAAATATTGATGGTTTAACTTAAAAAAGTAAGTAACCTGGGTTGCCTTAAAATTTTAAGTTGATTGAACTGGAAAAAGTGAGTTAATACAATGAAGGAGATTAATTTAATCATCAAAAACTCAAAATAATAAGTTATCTCAACTAAATAAATTATTATAAAGTTGATTTGACAAAAGAAAATTTGTTGTGATAACAAATCTTGAAAATATTTTTTTACAGTGTAGATTTTAAGGTGTTTTTGTGTGTGTGTGTGTGTGTGTGTGTGTGTGTGTGTGTGTGTGTGTGTGTGTGTGTGAGATCTACCCGAATAAATTAAGTAAAATGTCCTAAATTATTTAGTTATTTATGGCGCATGATGAATTTAATATTAGTGGAATGTGCTTGTTTTAATTTAAGTCACCTCACAAATAAATCAAGCAGAATTTACTCATTTGTGTTAATGAAATTTACTTAATTATAACATTTACTGCCTTTTTCAGACAGTAAATGTTATAATAATGAATACATAATGCACTTTTTGTTATCAAACATGCTTTTATTCTGTATTTTTTGCACAAATAAAACAAACATTTATAAAATATAAGACAGCAGTTTTAAGATATGAAAGATAAAAGCAAAAAAAAAAAAACTAAAATTTTCCATGTCATTGAGAAAGATCATTTTGTTACACAAAAACATGTGCATACAAATTTCTGTCGGAAAAAGTCACATTCTTGACTAAAACTTGTGAATAACTTGTATCAAAACATATAAAATAATTTGAACTTGCTGAAAGCTTTCATGTAGAACAATATTAAACGTTCATCAATCAATGCTGTTTTTTTTTTTCAGACCTCGCCTTGGTCATAATGCATTGTCTCAATCGAAGTCACGAGTTTGTTTTTAAGTGTTAGTAATTTCAGGGAAAACTTGCAAACATCCAGTTCCAAGAAGAGCTTCTGAAAGGCCTCAAAAGTGTGCCTCAGTTCTTTCGGGTAGGTGTGGTTTAGTGCATACGTGAGTCCAAGAAGAACAGCACAGGCTCTTGTCAGATTTTCCACGCCAGCCATGACTTGCATCCACCCCTCCAAGATGATGCTGAAATACTCCTGAGAATCCCTCTTGCAGATGGCAATTTTCATTATGTGCTGCAGGATATCTCCATTGTCACACTGTAAAACAACCATTACTTTTATCTTGTCTGTCTCATAAGTCTGACCATTATTATAAACTTGATTTGTGTATGTTTGTAAAAAATTCTTTTAACAGCTTAAAATGCTAAAACAACTACAAGTAAATCATTAGGCTATAGTTTGTTTCTTTGTAATCATGGAAACATAAAAATATTATGTTTCAGTGGACCACACAGACTGTCACAATAACATAAGTACAGTTTCACCAATGACAGAAGGTGTATTCAGGAAGAAAAAATAAAATAAATGTAAAATTACATTGGGTGACACTTGTAGGGGGGAATTAAATTTCAATGGTCCACCATTCTACAAACTATATAGTAACTACAAGTCAACTAACTCAGAGTATCAGTAGACTGCTAGGTTAGGGTTAATAGATTAAGTTAACATGTAAATGCAGTTACTTAGTCAATAGAATGTCTAAAGTGGACCATCAAAATAAAGTGTTACCTTTTTAGTGGCTGACAAAAATCTATTTTGTGTTAAATATTTTCACATTAGCTTTATATACCTGGGCACAAGCCGCTCCCACTGCAATCAAACTCATAGGTTCTTTATATAATCGAGCAATAAAACTTTCGGATAAAAAAACATTACGTTGTCATCATTGCAGCATCTTTAATAAATATGATTTAATGAATTTTGATTGCTTTAGCAATTTTTCCTTTCTTAAACTAATTTATAAGTGCATTAATCATCTAGCACCTGAACCACTTTTTGTGGTTATTGTTTACCATTTATTGTGAGACAGGACAACATCCGAGTCACTAGGAGCTCAACAAATTATGACTGTAAAATACCATTCTGCAGGACCAGCTTTGGACAGACGACCTTCTCTGTGAAGAGTACTAAACTCTGAAACTCATTACCTTTTGAAATCTAGACTGTGCCTGACTTTAAGATTTTCACTTCCAGGCATAAAAAACTGGTTAAAAATAAACTAAAAGTGTACTCATTTTTAATTATTATAAGACTTGTATATGATTTGTATGCAAGGTTATATTATTATTATTATTATTTATTGAAGTGGTAAATCATGTAAATATTATTGTGTATAAACCCAGCTAGAAATTTTACGTTCCCAGAACGTTCTGAGAACGTCCCCGCTGGTGTAAAGGATGTTGCCTGGTAACGTTCCCACAACATTCCCAGACAGACACGATGTGGAGTTCTTTAAAGGGTTTGGGGACGTTATTTCGAGGACCTTCAGGGAACATTCAGTATGTTCTGGGAACGTTTAAAGGACAATATTTCATTCAGAAATCCAATGTTTCCAAAACATTCTGAGAACGTCCCGCTGGTGTCAGGAACGTCGCCTGGAAACGTTCCCACAACATTCCCATACAGACACGATGTGGAGTTCTTTAAAGGGTTTGGGGACGTTATTTGGAGGACCTTCAGGGAACATTCAGGATGTTCTGGGAACGTTTAAAGGACAATATTTCATTCAGAAATCCAATGTTTCCAAAACATTCTGAGAACGTCCCGCTGGTGTCAAGAACGTCACCTGGTAACGTTCCCACAACATTCCCAGACAGACACGATGTGGAGTTCTTTAAAGGGTTTGGGGACGTTATTTGGAGGACCTTCGGGGAACATTCAGGATGTTCTGGGAACGTTTAGAGGACAATATTTCATTCAGAAATCCAATGTTTCCAAAATATTCTGAGAACGTCCCACTGCTGTCAGGAACATCACCTGGTAACGTTCCCACAACATTCCCAGACAGTCACGATGTGGAGTTCTTTAAAGGGTTTGGGGACGTTA
Source organism: Pimephales promelas (assembly GCF_988280905.1). Taxonomy (NCBI): domain Eukaryota; kingdom Metazoa; phylum Chordata; class Actinopteri; order Cypriniformes; family Leuciscidae; genus Pimephales; species Pimephales promelas. The sequence goes on from NC_142785.1 coordinate 10,660,165, forward strand.
CTCCACATCATGACTGTCTGGAAATGTTTTGAGAACGTTACCAGGTGACATTCCTGACACCAGCGAGACGTTCTCAGAATGTTTTGGAAACATTGGATTTCTGAATTAAATACCGTCCTCTAAACGTTCCCAGAACATCCTGAATGTTCACTGAATGTCCTCCAAATAATGTCCCCAAACCCTTTAAAGAACTCCACATCGTGACTGTCTGGGAACATTACCAGGCAACGTCCCTGACACCAGCGGGGACATTCTCAGAACGTTCTGGGAACGTTAAATTTCTAGCTGGGTAGTGCTTACGTTAGCTTCATATACACCTAGTGTTGCAAACTTTTTCTTCTAAAGTGTAGCAACTCAGAAGTGACCAGGAGACTTGGTTATATCTTCAGCAAGATTCTTTATAGAGAAACACAAGCTGTTGGTAGCTGCAGTCCTCATCAAGTCAAGTCTTAGCCAACCACACTCTGAAACAGTGTTTCCCCTACCATTGTTTGCATCGCTTGCGCTGTTTTTTGCCTATAGGAAGACAGAAATGCATGAACTTCCTCTCCAGGCTCTAGATACACTCTGAAAGTCACTTTGTGATCATTTAACTGCTTCATTTGAGAAACTATCATCATGACATAAACATACAGAAACTCAAAAGTTCTTCGCGGCAACCCATCAAAATAAAAGTTCGGTTTAACTTGACAGAAATATATTACTGTTGTACAGTAGAATTTAGATATGTCCTAATGTAAAAATACACTAACACTAATCCATATAAATTATGAATTTTTAAACAAAACTGAATTTAAAGAATAATCCATGTTTTAATTTTAACATTAAAGCTCATTGTGCAGCATGTTATTTTACAAAAAGTTTATGATAAATGATAAAATTTATGTTTTATGGCTTCATTTTATTACCAGCAAAAACACAACACAGAATTAGTGTGGAAATTTTTTTTCATACATATTTCTTTTTCTTAAATGTTCATAATACATGTTTTCAATTAATTAGACATGCTTTTTGATTGCTAAAAAATTATAAGCCTGCTCCGCAACACTAGCAGGTTCACACGCAGACAAACCAGATAAACGTGACAGAAGTTGACGGAACTTGAACCTCGGTTCATCCCATGTCACCGCGCACAAAACGTGATGTATATGAGAATGTTCTCATTAAGTTAGTCACAAAACGTTCTCATGTGGTCAACAGAGAACCACATGGGAACGTCCTTATTATGTCCTCTTTGTAATGTTGCCATGTGACCATAAAATAACCATTATGGAATGTCCCCCTAAAGTCATATATAAGGAACGTTATAATATGAGCAACTTAGAACCAAATGAGAACGCTCTGATTATGTCCTCTTTGTAACGTTGTTGTGTGACCATAAAATAACCAAAATGGAATGTTCCACTAAAGTCACATAAAGAACGTCATTGTATGACCAACTTAGACCCATATGAGAACATTTTGATTACATCCTCTTTGTAACGTTGTTAAGTGACGTTGTTCTGTACCTTATAATCTTATTGTCACACAACAACGTTACAAAGAGGATGTAATCAAAACGTTCTCATATGGTTCTAAGTTGGTCATATTATAATGTTCCTTATATGACTTTAGGGAGACGTTCCGTAATGGCAATCTTATGGTCACATGACAACATTGCAAAGAGGATGTAATCAAAACATTATCATATGGTTCTAAGTTGGTCATATTATAACGTTCCTTATACGAATTTAGGGGTATGTTCTGTAATGGTAATCTTTTGGTCACATAACAATGTTACAAAGAGGATGTAATCTCATTAAGTTAGTCATAAAACGTTCTCATATGGTCAACAGAGAACCATATGGGTACGTCCTTATTATGTCCCCTTTGTTGCAATGTGACCATAAAATAACCAATATGGAATGTTCTTCTAAAGTCACATAAAGAACGTCATTGTATGACCAACTTAGAACCATATGAGAACATTTTTATTACATCCTCTTTGTAACGTTGTTGTGTGACCATAAGATTACCATTACACAACATCCCCTAAAGTCATATAAGGAACGTTATAATTTGACCAACTTAGAACCATGTGACAACGTTTTGATTACATCCTCTTTGTAACGTTGTTATGTGACCATAAGATTAACATTACGGAACGTCCCCCTAAAGTCGAATAAGGAACGTTATAATATGACCAACTTAGAAACATATGAGAACGCTCTGATTGTCCTCTTTGTAACGTTGTTGTGTGACCATAAGATTGCCATTACGGAACGTCTCCCTAAAGTCATTTAAGGAACATTATAATATGGCCAACTTAGAACCATATGAGAACGCTCTGATGCCCTCTTTGTAACGTTGTTGTGTGACCATAAAATAACCAATATGGAATGACACCCTAAAATCCTATAAGGGAGGTTATTTTTATGACCAACTTAGACCCATGTTAGAATGTTCTCATTAAGTTAGTCACAAAACGTTCGCATATGGTCAACAGACAACCATATGGAAACGTCCTTATTATGTCCCCTTTGTAATGTTGCTATGTGACCATGAAATAACCAATATGGAACGTCCCTATAAAGTCCTATAAGGGAGGTTATTTTTATGACCAATTTAGACCCATCTTAGAATGTTCTCATTAAGTTAGTCACAAAACGTTCTCATATGGTCAACAGACAACCATATGGAAACGTCCTTATTATGTCCCCTTTGTAATGTTGCTATGTGACCATGAAATAACCAATATGAAACGTTCCCCTAAAGTCCTATAAGGGAGGTTATTTTTATGACCAACATAGACCAATCTTAGAATGTTCTCATTAAGTTAGTCACAAAACGTTCTCATATGGTCAACAGACAACCATATGGAAACGTCCTTATTATGTCCCCTTTGTAATGTTGCTATGTGACCATAAAATAACCAATATGGAACGTTCCCCTAAAGTCCTATAAGGGAGGTTATTTTTATGACCAGCTTAGACCCATATTAGAATGTTCTCATTAAGTTAGTCACAAAAAGTTATCATATGGTCAACAGACAACCATATGGGAACGTCCTTATTATGTCTCCTTTGTAATGTTGTATGTGACCATAAAATAACCAATATGGAACGTTCCCCTAAAGTCACATAAAGAATGTCAATGTATGACCAACTTACACCCATATAAGAACGTTTTGATTACATCCTCTTTGTAACGTTATTATGCGACCATAAGATTACCATTACGGAACGTCCCCCTAAAGTCCTATAAGGAACATTATAATAGGACCAACTTAGACCCATATGAGAACGTTTTGATTATGTCCTCTTTGAAACGTTGTGATGTGACCATAAGATTACCATTACGGAACGTCCCCCTAAAGTCATTTAAGGAACGTTAAAATAGGACCAACTTAGACCCATATGAGAACGCTTTGATTGAAACGTTGTGATGTGACCATAAGATTACCATTACGGAATGTCCCCCTAAAGTCATTAAAGGAACGTTGAACTGCAGCACTTTCATTACCAAAAGAGGACGTTTCAGGAACGTCCCTAATGTTCTGAAAAGGTTTGGAATGTTCGTCACCTTTAGAGAACTTTTAGGAAACATTACCTATGGTCACGGTAATGTCACCTTCTATCTGGGAAAGCCCTTCCAGGGACAGGAGTTGAAAATTAGCAATAGCTATAAACTTTATGTGCAACACTTCAGTGACATGCTTGGTCTTGACACTATGTTTGTTTGCATTGTCCCTGTCAAATAAATACATAAATAAATAAAATAAAATAAATATAATTTAATTATATTAAGTTGCATTTCTATTTTTTATAAATATGCAAAAAACGATGTGATCATCGCAACTGGCCCACCTTTACAGGTACTCTGCCCTGCCCCATCTGTGAGCCAGTGGCATCGCTCTCTCCTCTCCTTCCAAGCACCAAACTTCTCCCAGGGCCAGCTCAGGGCTACATCTCTCAACACTGCAAGAGTTAGGTGGCTACAGCCGGTCATCAGATGGGCACCCCCTTTCCTTGGTGTTTCGTCGATTTAAGCCTATAACACCTCGGGAGGGCTCGACAGCAGATCCAGCGTCCTGGATCTACCCCCGCTGACCACCACCCAACTCTATGCCGTTTTTAGTCCTTCAACAGGTTTGCTCTGCCACCGCACCTCCCGCTGTATCCAGATCCAATTTGATGCTGCTTCCGCCTGTTCAGTGACACTGCCTATTAGCCATTTCCTGGCCACCCCTTCAATCCCCAGCAATCTGAGTGTTCTCCAGAGTGACTGTCCCGCAAAACCTCTGCAGCCGACCTCTACTGGTAGATTCCAGGCCTTCCATCCTTTTTCCTTGCTCTCGAGGATAAGGCCTTGATATTTTTTGAGCTTGCGCTCATATGCCTCCTCCATCCTATCTTCCCAGGGTACAGTTAACTCTATGAGTACCACCTGCTTGGTACCTCTAGACCAGAGTACAATATCTGGTCTGAGGCTAGTGAGTGCCATCTCCTCCGGGAATTTGACCTGCTTTTTCAGGTCTGCCTGCATCTCCCAGTCGTTTGCTGAGGCCAGGACCCCTCTACTCCTCCGTACTGCTGCAGTGCTCTCTCCGGTCCGGACGAAATGGATAAAGTGGTGCCCATCAGGAGGAGGTTTACGATTCTTCCTTGCCTGTTCTACACCATCCGCCAACCGAGACAGGATCTTATCATGACGCCACCGGAATTTCCCGTCTGCCAAACTTGACCGGCATGCTAAAAGGACGTGCTCAAGATTGGCTGTCTTTCCACACAGCGTGCAGCCGGGGTTCTTTGCTATCCCCCAAATATGGAGGTTTGATGGAGTAGGCAGGACATCGTAGATAGAACACATCAAGAACTTTATCCGATGTCCTTCCATATTCCAGATATCCTGCCACGTCAGGGCCCTTTCTCGCACGCCCTCCCATCTTGTCCAGCTGCCCTGTTTCTTTATGGCAACAGCCTTGACATGCCGGGTTTCCTCCTCTGCTTTACGGACCTCTCTCTGCACCATGCCACAACGTTCTTTTGGGTCAGCTTTTTCCAGCTTATTCTGGTGGAGCAACCCAGTCCAAGCCTGCCCAGAGCTACTGTCCCAACGATGTCAGCATGATGCAGTTGATCCTCAGCCTCCATCAATGCTCTGCTGGCTGACCATTTACGACCTGTCCTGACAACAATGCCTGCTTGGTGTACTCTTTTGTCTTTGCTGTCACGCAGCATCATGGCCTGGCGTGTCTTTGTCGCCTGATACTCCTCGACCACTGATGTCACTGGAAGCTGCAGCAGAAGGATGATGGAGCAGAAGCTTCTTGGGATGCCCAGATAGAGCAGAAGCTTCTTGGGACGCCCAGCCACCTCCTCAAATAGGTGTTAATCCTCCTCTCCAATCCCTCGACGGTAGAGACAGGTACCTCATAAACAAGCAATGGCCAGAGCAGCCTAGGAAGTACCCCGTGTTGGTAACCCCAGGCCTTATACTTGCCAGGTAGGCCACTCTTCTCTAAGGATGTCATCCAGGTATCTGCTTGGATAATCATCTCCCTCACACTCTGCTTATCATTGAGGTCTGCCCTATACCATTTCCCCAAGCTCTTCGCCGGTCGCTCTAGGACCGTTGGGATAATGGTATCTTTGATCTTGAAGCGGAACCGGTCCTGGATGCGCCCCTTTCTCAATACCAGGCTTCTGGACTTTTCTGGTTTGAAATCCATCCTTGACCAATCGGTGAGTTCAACCAGATCCTCCAAGATCCATCTCCCTTCAGGTACTGATTTTGCCGTGATGGTGAGGTCGTCCATAAATGCTCTTATAGGTATCTGCTGGATGCCACTTGCCAACACTGCGCCTCGACGCAACTTTTCTGCTGATTTAAAGACCCCCTCCGATGAAAAAAAAATTTTTTTCTAGGTGTTAACATGTTCTTGTGTCATTTTTCTAATGTTAGAGGGCGTTTCTTGAGAAAAATAAGCTCAAAGTTGCATTTTTGAGTATTTCTACATTCAAATGGCTGTGAATCAGTAGCAGACGCTAAAATGCCGGCTAAAAAAGACTGGAGTTGTGACGTATTAACTCCACTGGGTGGGGCCACAAGCTCATACTCCCCTCCCTCCATACTGATATTCCCTAAACATTTTACAAACAAGCACGTAGATAATGTATAATATACTGTAATAGTAGTTAATTCATGTATAATATATAATAAAACACACCACAGATGCACAATATAGAAATGAGATGGACAGGGACAATATGGAACTTGTTATTTAATTAATGCCTACAAATATAAAACAATATACATTCAGACGCAGTCAATAATACGAAACTAATGTATTTCATGCGAGATACCAGCGGTCAAGTGACAAAAGAACGACTCATACCCGAAGACTCGAGAGATGAACTAATCATTTCTCTTTCCGGTACTGACAGCATAGCCTCTAGTCTATGGGACTGACAGGAAGAACGAAAGACTCGGACGCGGCCAAACCCGAACTCGAGACTCGAAATATGAACTAATCATTACTCTTCCCGGTCCTTCTGTGTCACACACGGCACGGCCCAGCAGACAGATCAGAGTCAGACACTGACGAGTCGACAGCTAACGTATCGAGACACAAGAGGAAGAGAACAAACCTGATAAATATGAAGTTGCAAAGGAATGAATGTCTCGGATCAGGGGGTGAGGTGAACTAACAGAATCAGACAGCAATAGCCTGAACTTAAGACTCAACAACTAATAAATTAATAAAACATTTGAGTTGCTTATAATTTGGGATTATAAGGAGGGCCACGGAGGGTCGTCTCCGTGCCAACGGCTTCGCCCACAACCCAGAGGCGAATTGCTAATGAGCTACTGCCGCTCTGCTGAAGTGAAGTCCCATAAAACGGCACAGGTTTTGTGATTTTGGCTAAAAATGGTATAATCATATTTTAAAGACCACTGGGAATGTTTATAAAATAGATCAAAATATGATCGGAGGGGGACTTTAATGAGAAGGTTCATCGCTGCTGAAAACAAAATCACTGAGATTGTGCATCGAGTGACAATGCCCACCTAGCCTCTGCTATTCTGTGGTAAAATAAAAACAATGCACATATACAGTACATTTCTCAAAACCCCATAAATATATAGATTAATTCTAGTCACTTACATTGTACTGGATAAGGTCATCCTCTTTTTCACCCAGATAACAGATCAAGCAACGGAGGACAACGTCTCTCATCGCGTAGATGTTTTTATCAGGATTCTGATCGGGACGTTTGTGAATTAGCATCATCCAAAAATAATGAAAAAATATTGATATGTTAGCTATGAAAGTAACTTACCTGCAACATGGGATCAATACCGTAGCTAGCTCCGTAGTGTCCGACGTTTTGAGCCATTCCTTCGCACATTGCTTGATTTGTTCCCATTGAACTTCAGTAAAGGACTATACCTTTCCCACCATCTTTTCCGACATGAAAAATACACTTTACGGGTGTTAATCTAATCGAGCTGGATCGCCGCTATCAGATGAAGATGCGCTGCTTACGTCCTCCTCCATGTTTACATGTGCGTAGATAAAAGGCTTGTTCGACTTCATGCAGCTCTGCACAGACCGATCGGCGGTTGACTTGAAACAGTGCATGCCGGTTAGAAATTTTGTCCGACTTGATGCAGCGCTGACTCCACGTGACTGTGATGTATGTATGCCATCAAAGTACCGCGAGAGCGATACGAGAGTAGCCGGAGGACTCGGCCAGCGCAGCTTCTCAAGAGCGGCTGAACAAGCTCTGATGATGTCACAGCTGTTCCACGATTCGCCGGATTCACCGCATGACAACGATCACGTGCGTTTCGTGTTTATTCTCACACCTTTAGTTCCAGTAAAACTCACAAATCAGTATTTTATAACAGTAAACACTGTTTTCATGTAGTTGCAATGTTATATTGTGTCATGTTTATCAAAATAAAACTGATTAAAAAACGTTGATTCCACGTCATTGATTATAGGCTTATTTTGAACTTTATTCTAGTTCAAACAGTTGCTGTATGAAGCAGTAAAGTATTGAATGAAAATGTGTCTGAAATATCTGAAATATCTGTTTATTTGGCAAATGTTGCACTTATTTCACTTCAGCTGTGGTATAACCATGCAAACACCACGTGAGCGGTCACTACGGGAACCAGAAATTGGCTTTATGCCCAGCTGCACTACTTCCTGAACTTCAGCCAGCTCCTTGTTTCCTGTCTGCCATTATTGTCCAAATTGATTAATTCAGGCGTGTCTGATTATTGTTGCCATGACTACTGAGGTCAGGTACACCTAAATTAATAAATTTGGCCAATAATGGCAGACAGGAAACAAGGAGCTGGCTGAAGTTCAGGAAGTAGTGCAGCTGGGCATAAAGCCCATTGTCCGACTTCACGTCTCCGTTTGCAGCTCCTCCCCGCCTGCACGCGGCTATTCTCGCCGATCGGTTGCATCCAGCTGCAGGCGATGTCGAACGCACCTATTGGCTTGATTTTGGCTTTGACCTACTTACATTTTCGACGCTGATTGGTTGAAAATCTAGCTCAACAGTTTTTTATCTCTCAATACGTCTCAATACGCAGTCAATATACAGGGGTTGGACAATGAAACTGAAACACTGGCCAATGTTGGAGGTTTCACATCTATATGCCTGGCGGCCAATCTTCAGAGTGAAGCACGGGTGGATCAGTGATGGTTTGAGCTCCAATATCATGACAATCCTGATTGTATTTGATGGACACGACACTGCCGAGGACTACCAAACCCTTCTGGAGGATCATGAGCACCTGATGCTCAAACCGTGTATCAGCATGATCATGCACCAACACACACAGCAAGACTTGTGACAGAAGGGTTTGATGAAGATGAAAGTGACGTTGAACATCTCCCATGGTCTGACAGTCACCAGATCTGAATATTATTGAGGTGTTTTGGAGGAGCGAGTCCACCAGCATCATATAGTGACCTGGACACTGTTCTGGAAGAGGAACGGCTCATAATCCCTCTGGTCACTGTGAAGGACTTCTATCTGTCAATTGGTGCTGTATTTGGATGGAAAATGAGGCCCTCACCATTCTAACAAATTATTGTGTTGTAAAACCAGGTGTTTCAGTTTCATTGTCCAACCCCTGTAGTGCGCCAATAAATTACACTTTCTCATTAACTGCAGGATAATGCGTGGAGAACTTTTTGTTTGGATACCTTTTATGAACGTTAAACATAGTGAGCAAAAGAAAATGTAGTGGCCCGTTTGTCGGAACGAACAGCTGTCAACATTGAACATTGAAAATAAGGGAGATTTCCCGGAATCCATCGCCAAAATAAGTATTTATTTTTTTTTACATTATTAAGAGCATAAGAAACAAATGAAAAAAAAAAAGATATTTTATTCCTATGTTATGCTATGACCTCAGTAGTGGACACCAGGACTCGATTGTTTAAAAAAAATTACATGAAAATATATAAAGGCAAAAATAATGGAAATTTTTGACATATAAACATTGTTTTTTTGGGCCTGGAAACGCTTACACGCTTGCGTGTCGCGTGAAAAATAGGCATCTCTCTGGTTCTATTTCTAGCATGCACGCGTTTGCGCGTGTCACGCAGGCAGTGTGCAAGCTCTAATCTGTTAACATGAAAGCCGAAATAAAAAACGTAAAATAAAAATGGTCACGCCACGCAGCTGAGACGCACGCAGCCAGTGTGTCTCCGACCAGCACGCGCGGCGCTGCATCCGAGTATGAACGACTTCAAGCCGAATATGTCAGAGCTTGTACGTCTCACACAATCAGAGTGTAAAAATAAGGGATATTTTACGGGAAAATACTAAAACGGGAAGACAGCGGGAACAGAGATAAAATACGTGAGAAACCCGGAAAAAACGGGAGGGTTGACAGCTAAACGATACAGCTCACGTACAGCGGCCTATACGGCAGGACCTGGTACAACCTGAAACATTGTACCGTGTGAGGAGGGGTCTTCTATAGAGTGTAATTTTACTTCAAAGGTAAAATGATTTTTAATGATAACGTAAACCTTTAATTACAGACCTACTGAGTTGTGAGGTTGTTAATCAAGGTTATGTACTTTTACTAAAGCCATGCATTTTTTTTAAATAATCATGTTTAACAGCTGAATTCTTGTTGAAAATAAAAATGTCTCAGCAAGAAAATTGCACCAAAAGTGCTTGCATGAAGCAACACAAATGTTGTCATCATGTCGATCTTGCCATATCATCTGAATACAAAAAATAAATAAAAATTATATATATATATATATATATATATATATATGTAACGGAGGCCAGCTAGTAGTTGCTGTGCGAGTAAACCTCACTCCCCGATCTTAATAGACGCTCTAGCAATAGACGCTAGAGGCTGCAGTCTTTAGCCTCCTTGCTAGAGTGCCTGACTCTCATGCCAGAGACCCGGGTTCGAGGCCCGCTCAGAGCGGGGCGAGTAGGACTCGGGTGTGAGGGGTTACATATATATAAATATATACTGTATATATACCTATAGTGTATATACATATAGAGTATATACACTGTGTATACTTAAATAAATCCCTATATAATATGTATATATTACTATTATATTATATATATATATATATATATATATATATATATATATATATATATATATATATATATATAGTGTATATACATATACTGTATATACTGTACACTGTGTATACTTAAACAAATCCCTATGGGAAATATTAATTTAAAAAAATTCTTTCAGAACAAGCGCTGCTGAAAAAAAGTGACCAGCACTAATGCATGTTATGAGGTTAGGCTGCTTATTGGGTCTGGGGGAGTAAGGGCATGCACATAAATATTTAATATTTCTAGGAGCCACCCTGTCTTATGGTTCTACTCTTATTTCATTCTCCAAAATTGTTTTCAGATCTCAGCACTAATTCCTGCAGTGACGTAGACACTGACTAAGCAAGGCTGCACCTTCAAAGCCTGTACTAAAATCCCATGAAGCCAGCCTCTTGATTATGCCCATTAAATCTACCATTAATACCTCAATTCCCATTGAGATGATAGATGGCATCTAAAAATTCACAGAGAAAAGTAGCCCCTGGTGCTTTTAGAGGCCAGACTGTAGCTGCTCTCTCCTGTAATGCGCTCAGTGTATTAGGAGTGTGGAAATGAAGATCTGGACATTAATGGAGGGGGGAAGGGTTAGGCAGACAGGAGAGGTCACTCACCAAACACATCCTCTTCTGCCTCGGCCAGTGGATTGGAGGACATCTTAAATCTGAAAAAGAGAAACTTTCAAGTTTAACTGCATTGACAAGAGAACATTTCTATGGTGACCACATACAGAGCAGTGGTGGTCGGTGCTTTCAAGTGAGGAAGAACAAATCAATTGCAAAGTACTAGGATCTGTTCTTTTTGTTTCTGTAATGTTGATTCTAAAATCTGCTTCTCAAATACCACTAAGCAGTGAAATACATTAACAAAAATGACCAAGCTCAGAACTAAGAAGACAATCTCTGGACATTTACACCTAAGTTTTAATTTAATTTAAAAAAAGTATTATTATGGCCCAAGCCCTGAAAGGGCGAAGGCCCTATTGTTTTCCTTGGGATTATTTATTATTATTAGGGCCCAAGCCCTGAAAGGGCGAAGGCCCTATTGTTTTCCTTGGGATTATTCTTTTCTATTATTATTAGGGCCCAAGCCCTGAAAGGGCGAAGGCCCTATTGTTTTCCTTGGGGTTATTAGGGCCCAAGCCCTGAAAGGGCGAAGGCCCTATTGTTTTCCTTGGAATTATTTATTCTTTAGGGCCCAAGCCCTGAAAGGGCGAAGGCCCTATTGTTTTCCTTAGGATTATTCTTTTCTATTATTATTATTAGGGCCCAAGCCCTGAAAGGGCGAAGGCCCTATTGTTTTCCTTGGGATTATTCTTTTCTATTATTATTAGGGCCCAAGCCCTGAAAGGGCGAAGGCCCTATTGTTTTCCTTGGGATTATTTTTAGGGCCCAAGCCCTGAAAGGGCGAAGGCCCTATTGTTTTCCTTAGGATTATTAGGGCCCAAGCCCTGAAAGGGCGAAGGCCCTATTGTTTTCCTTGGTATTATTAGGGCCCAAGCCCTAAAAGGGCGAAGGCCCTATTGTTTTCCTTGGGATTATTTATTATTAGGGCCCAAGCCCTAAAAGGGCGAAGGCCCTATTGTTTTCCTTAGGATTATTAGGGCCCAAGCCCTGAAAGGGCGAAGGCCCTATTGTTTTCCTTGGGATAATTTATTAGGGCCCAAGCCCTGAAAGGGCGAAGGCCCTATTGTTTTCCTTAGGATTATTAGGGCCCAAGCCCTGAAAGGGCGAAGGCCCTATTGTTTTGGATTATTAGGGCCCAAGCCCTGAAAGGGCGAAGGCCCTATTGTTTTCCTTGGGATTATTAGGGCCCAAGCCCTGAAAGGGCGAAGGCTCTATTGTTTTCCTTCCGATTATTAGGGCCCAAGCCCTGAAAGGGCGAAGGCCCTATTGTTTTCCTTGGGATTATTAGGGCCCAAGCCCTGAAAGGGCGAAGGCCCTATTGTTTTCCTTAGGATTATTCTTTTCTATTATTATTATTAGGGCCCAAGCCCTGAAAGGGCGAAGGCCCTATTGTTTTCCTTAGGATTCTTATTAGGGCCCAAGCCCTGAAAGGGCGAAGGCCCTATTGTTTTCCTTGGGATTATTAGGGCCCAAACCCTGAAAGGGCGAAGGCCCTATTGTTTTCCTTAGGATTATTAGGGCCCAAGCCCTGAAAGGGCGAAGGCCCTATTGTTTTCCTTAGGATTATTCTTTTCTATTATTAGGGCCCAAGCCCTGAAAGGGCGAAGGCCCTATTGTTTTCCTAAGGATTATTAGGGCCCAAGCCCTGAAAGGGCGAAGGCCCTATTGTTTTCCTTAGGATTATTAGGGCCCAAGCCCTGAAAGGGCGAAGGCCCTATTGTTTTCCTTAGGATTATTCTTTTCTATTATTATTATTATTATTATTATTTTTCTTACGACTATTCGGGCACTTTTGGGGCCCTTAACATGCTCGAAAACTCTTGAAACTTTGCACACGGGTCAGAAACCGCGGCCATCAGAGCCGGGCTGAAGATGGTACCTGGGCGTGGCAGGGGGGCTCGTCAGCGCCCCCTGGAATGGGGTCCGAACACTTGGTCCATAACTCAAACACGCTTGCATGTAATAATATGAAACTCGGTACGCATGTTGATATCATCGTTTCATCTATACCTCGCGCTTTTACTTTTTACCCCAGCCCAACAGGAAGTCGGCTATTGAGGTTTGTTTGTAAAACGCTCGCAATGGTATTTGAAATACTCCTCCTAGAGCTTTGATCAAAATTCGACGATACTCGGTCAGCGTGAAGTCAAGACATTGAGGATGAAAGCTTGTGTGGGGATTTTTGATATCTCGAACGGTTTGGCCGTGGCGAGGAAACGAAATCATGGCGAGAAACGTGAAAAAGGAAGTTTGTTATAACTTCAGCATACATTAACTGATCTTGATGAAACTTCAGCAGTATGTTCGCTGTAAGAGGACGATCACATGGATGTGACTATTGTGAGTCAAAGTTATAGCGCCACCAACTGGCAGCAGGAAGTGTGTCACTTTCAAAATGCTTTGATATCACCCTTTTATTTTTACCCGATTTGCTTCAAACTTCATATGTATAATGTAAACATACGGCAGATGTAGACCTGTGAATGGATTCTTGATATCTTTGAAACTGTTGCCGTGGCGACGCATCAAACTTTACCCTTCTTTTAGGATGCTTTTAGGATGCTTTTGAGACCCTTAGCATGCTTTAAATTGCATGAAACTTGACAGACACATCACATTTATTAGCCAGTAGACATGTGCAAAGTTTCAGAAACGGGCGTGGTGAGGGCTCAGTAGCACCACCTTTTGACAAAAGTGGGGTTGTTAGTTTTATCTACAGTTACAAAAATCGGTATGTATATTGTACTCCTCGAGCCGGACAACTTTCTAATTGACACTCATTAGCTAGGACCCACAGAAAGTCAGATATCTTTGTTTGAATGTAGAGAAAATCTTAGAATTTTGCCAGTCTCTCAGTGTCTCTCTGTGTGAGTGAGAGGAGGGGCGCCTGTCAGGTTAATTTTAACCCTTTATTTGCTGTGTGCGACTTCTCTGGCATTTTCGGGGGCCTTAACATCCTCTAAAACTCTTGAAACTTTGCACACGGGTCAGAACCCATGGCCATCAGGGCCGGGCTGAAGCTGGTCATCGGGCGTGGCAGGGCGGCTCGACAGCGCCCCCTGGACTGGGATTCGAACATTTGTCCATAAATCAAACACACTTGCGTGAATTAATATGAAACTCGGTACAATTATAGATCACATCAGGCCAAACAACTTTCGTGCTCTAAGTTTTATGACAGTTCAAATGGAAGTTATTTATGAATTATGAATTATGGGTTGTTTGAATAATTGTCCTAGGAGAAATACATCAAATCACAATGCATGTGTTTACCAATCACAACCAAACTCGGTGTGCATGAAGTCAAGACATTGAGGATGCTCAATTCCGGACGGATTTTTGATATCTCGAACGGTCTGGCCGTGGCGAGGAAATTAATTTTATGACTAAAAAAGGACACATAAAGTGTGTTATAACTTTGCTCAATTTACCTACAGTTACAAAACTTACCACGTATATTGTTCTCGTCAAGCCGATCAACTTTCCAATTTAAAGTCATTCGCTCTGAGCAACAGAAAGTCAGATATTGTAGTTTGAATGGATTTATTTCCCCTGCGATTCTCTCTCTCTCTCTCTCTCTCTCTCTCTCTCTCTCTCTCTCTCTCTCTGTGTGTGTGTGTGTGTGTGTGTATGGGTGTGTGTGTGTGGGGAAGGGAGGGCTGTTGTCTGTGTTTATGTGTGTGTGTGTGGCTGGCTGTGATTTTTCCTACAAGTCCTTGTCTCTAAGTCCTTGTCTTTTTGCATAACAATTTTGCATAACAATATTTTTAAATGACAAAATAGGCATATAACCCCCATCTTTTAAATGTATAGATTGCTTTAAATAAAAGTAAGATTGTATTTGTAATTGAAGTTGAATGAATTTAAAATTCATGTGCTATATTTCAATATATTTGTTTTCCTTAAGATTTTAAAACACTAACTTCATTCTTATCTGAATTACAAATATTTGTTTCTGTATAAAATAATACTCTGACTAAAAACACATTTGATGGGTTTTTTTTGGTATTTTTATTTACATGTATTTATGTGTGTGTGTGTGTGTGTGTGTGTGTGTGTGTGTGTGTGTGTGTGTGTGTGTGTGTGTTTATAAAGTGCAGGGGTTTTTTTAGATAAAGTAGAATTTCTATAACTATGTGTTGAACTAATAAATCACTCTTGTGTGTGTTAAACACAATCTACTTAATACAGACAACTTCATTATAAAGATAAATAACAAATCCAAAAAATATATGATTATAATCTATGACAAAAAAAGCCATTACAAACTATATTATTGGAAAATACACATTGCTCTTTGTATTGTTGTAAAATATTCATGAAAAACAAGATAACAAAAATCAAAAAGATAAATTATTTTAGATATAGCCATGTTTTAAATGTATAGCAGCGATGTTAAATGGAGCAGCAACATACAAACTTTCTAGAACAACATGGACCTGGATAGCTGGTTTTTATGGAGGACAGTGAAGAGGAAGAGGGTGCAAATCAAACAGCTCATTCTCAGACTACACAGCAAACAGCTTAAGTTTTTAGTGCTTTGTTTGAGGTTTTGAGTGCTCTGTCCTATCTATTATCAACATATAATAGATGGAACAGAACAAGAAAGGCAATTAATAATCTGTCATTGCGTCACTGCATTATGATATGAAAGGCTCAGTACAGTGTGGCACAAAACGCTTATGCGCATCCCGAGTGGAGAATGATGCGCTTAAAGCCACATGGAGTTACAGCGCACAGCGCATCGAGTCCGCATTGATGCAAGCTCTACAATACACTTCTTTTTGATAGTCAAAGCGGGGGTTACGTTTTTACACGTCGTACAGAATAACCCTAAAGGCACCAAGGTGGCGGTGCCACCGGCTTTATATTAAATATAAATATAACTGTGAGCAGCGATAAAGGGCCAAAGCCGGCGGTACCACCATCCCGGTGCCTTTGGGTAACTAAAGGCATCGGGGTTGCGGTGCCACCGGCTTGGGCCCGCAATCGCTGCTCGCAGCTATATTTATTATTATTATTATTATTATTATTTATACGACTATTCGGGCACTTTTGGGGCCCTTAACATGCTCAAAAACTCTTGAAACTTTGCACACGGGTCAGAACCCGCGGCCATCAGGGCCGGGCTGAAGATGGTACCCGGGCGTGGCAGGGGGGCTAGACAGCGCCCCCTGGAACGGGGTCCGAAAACTTGGTCCATAACTCAAACACGCTTGTATGTAATAATATGAATCTCGGTACACATGTTGATCTCATCGTTCATATATACCTCATACTATTACTTTTTAGCCCAGCCCAACAGGAAGTCGGTTATTTAGGGTTGTTCATAAAACACTCGTAATGGAATTTGAAGTACTCCTCCTAGAGAATTCAAACACACGGCACGAAACTCGGTCAGCATGAAGTCAAGGCATTGAGGATGAAAGTTTGCGAGGGGATTTTTGATATCTCGAACGGTTTGGCCGTGGCGAGGAAACGAAATTATGGCGAGAATCGTGAAACAGGAAGTGTGTTATAACTTCAGCATACATTAACTGATCTTGATGAAACTTCAGCAGATTGTTCGCTGTAAGAGGACGATCACATGGATGTGAATATTGTGAGTCAAAGTTATAGCGCCACCAACTGGCAGCAGGAAGTGTGTCACTTTCAAAATGCTTTGAAATCACCCTCTTATTTTTACCCGATTTGCTTCAAACTTAATCTGTATAATGTAAATACACGGCAGATGAAGACCTGTGAATGGATTCTTGATATCTTTGATACTGTTGCCGTGGCAACGCATCAAACTTTAAAATTCTTTTTTTTGATGATTTTGAGACTCTTAGCGGCTTTTGGGGCCCTTAACGGGTTTGAAAACTCTTGAAACTTTGCACACAGGTCAGATCCCACAGCCATCAGAGCCGGGCTGAAGATGGTACCTGGGTGTGGCAGGGGGGCTAGACAGCGCCCCCTGGAAGGGGGTCCGAACACTTGGTCCATAAATCAAACACGCTTGAATGTAATAATATGAAACTCGGTACACATGTTGATCTCATCGTTTCATCTCTACCTCACACTCTTACTTTTTACCCCAGCCCAACAGGAAGTCGGCTATTGAGGTTTGTTTGTAAAACGCTCGCAATGGAATGTGCAATACTCCTCCTAGAGAATTCAAACACACGGCACGAAACTCGGTCAGCATGAAGTCAAGGCATTGAGGATGAAAGTTTGCGAGGGGATTTTTGATATCTCGAACGGTTTGGCCGTGGCGAGGAAACGAAATTATGGCGAGAAACGTGAAACAGGAAGTGTGTTATAACTTCAGCATACATTAACTGATCTTGATGAAACTTCAGCAGTGTGTTCGCTGTAAGAGGACGATCACATGGATGTGACTATTGTGAGTCAAAGTTATAGCGCCACCAACTGGCAGCAGGAAGTGTGTCACTTTCAAAATGCTTTGAAATCACCCTTTTATTTTTACCCGATTTGCTTCAAACTTAATCTGTATAATGTAAATATACGGCAGATGTAGACCTGTGAATGGATTCTTGATATCTTTTAAACTGTTGCCGTGGCAACGCATCAAACTTTACCATTCTTTTAGGATGCTTTTGAGACCCTTAGCATGCTTGAAATTGCATGAAACTTGACAGACACATCACATTTATTAGCCAGTAGACATGTGCAAAGTTTCAGAAACGGGCGTGGTGAGGGCTCAGTAGCACCACCTTTTGACAAAAGTGGGGTTGTTAGTTTTAACTAGAGTTACAAAAATCGGTATGTATATTGTACTCCTCGAGCCGGACAACTTTCTAATTGACACTCATTAGCTAGGACCCACAGAAAGTCAGATATCTTTGTTTGAATGTAGAGAAAATCTTAGAATTTTGCCAGTCTCTCAGTGTCTCTCTGTGTGAGTGAGAGGAGGGGCGCCTGTCAGGTTAATTTTAACCCTTTATTTGCTGTGTGCGACTTCTCTGGCATTTTCGGGGGCCTTAACATCCTCTAAAACTCTTGAAACTTTGCACACGGGTCAGAACCCATGGCCATCAGGGCCGGGCTGAAGCTGGTCATCGGGCGTGGCAGGGCGGCTCGACAGCGCCCCCTGGACTGGGATTCGAACATTTGTCCATAAATCAAACACACTTGCGTGAATTAATATGAAACTCGGTACAATTATAGATCACATCAGGCCAAACAACTTTCGTGCTCTAAGTTTTATGACAGTTCAAATGGAAGTTATTTATGAATTATGAATTATGGGTTGTTTGAATAATTGTCCTAGGAGAAATACATCAAATCACAATGCATGTGTTTACCAATCACAACCAAACTCGGTGTGCATGAAGTCAAGACATTGAGGATGCTCAATTCCGGACGGATTTTTGATATCTCGAACGGTCTGGCCGTGGCGAGGAAATTAATTTTATGACTAAAAAAGGACACATAAAGTGTGTTATAACTTTGCTCAATTTACCTACAGTTACAAAACTTACCACGTATATTGTTCTCGTCAAGCCGATCAACTTTCCAATTTAAAGTCATTCGCTCTGAGCAACAGAAAGTCAGATATTGTAGTTTGAATGGATTTATTTCCCCTGCGATTCTCTCTCTCTCTCTCTCTCTCTCTCTCTCTCTCTCTCTCTCTCTCTCTCTGTGTGTGTGTGTGTGTGTATGGGTGTGTGTGTGTGTGGGGAAGGGAGGGCTGTTGTCTGTGTTTATGTGTGTGTGTGTGGCTGGCTGTGATTTTTCCTACAAGTCCTTGTCTCTAAGTCCTTGTCTTTTTGCATAACAATTTTGCATAACAATATTTTTAAATGACAAAATAGGCATATAACCCCCATCTTTTAAATATATAGATTGCTTTAAATAAAAGTAAGATTGTATTTGTAATTGAAGTTGAATGAATTTAAAATTCATGTGCTATATTTCAATATATTTGTTTTCCTTAAGATTTTAAAACACTAACTTCATTCTTATCTGAATTACAAATATTTGTTTCTGTATAAAATAATACTCTGACTAAAAACACATTTGATGGTTTTTTTTTGGTATTTTTATTTACATGTATTTATGTGTGTGTGTGTGTGTGTGTGTGTGTGTGTGTGTGTGTGTGTTTATAAAGTGCAGGGTTTTTTTTAGATAAAGTAGAATTTCTATAACTATGTGTTGAACTAATGAATCACTCTTGTGTGTGTTAAACACAATCTACTTAATACAGACAACTTCATTATAAAGATAAATAACAAATCCAAAAAATATATGATTATAATCTATGACAAAAAAAGCCATTACAAACTATATTATTGGAAAATACACATTGCTCTTTGTATTGTTGTAAAATATTCATGAAAAACAAGATAACAAAAATCAAAAAGATAAATTATTTTAGATATAGCCATGTTTTAAATGTATAGCAGAGATGTTAAATGGAGCAGCAACATACAAACTTTCTAGAACAACATGGACCTGGATAGCTGGTTTTTATGGAGGACAGTGAAGAGGAAGAGGGTGCAAATCAAACAGCTCATTCTCAGACTACACAGCAAACAGCTTAAGTTTTTAGTGCTTTGTTTGAGGTTTTGAGTGCTCTGTCCTATCTATTATCAACATATAATAGATGGAACAGAACAAGAAAGGCAATTAATAATCTGTCATTGCGTCACTGCATTATGATATGAAAGGCTCAGTACAGTGTGGCACAAAACGCTTATGCGCATCCCGAGTGGAGAATGATGCGCTTAAAGCCACATGGAGTTACAGCGCACAGCGCATCGAGTCCGCATTGATGCAAGCTCTACAATACACTTCTTTTTGATAGTCAAAGCGGGGATTACGTTTTTACACGTCGTACAGAATAACCCTAAAGGCACCAAGGTGGCGGTGCCACCGGCTTTATGTTAAATATAAATATAACTGTGAGCAGCGATAAAGGGCCAAAGCCGGCGGTACCACCATCCCGGTGCCTTTGGGTAACTAAAGGCATCGGGGTTGCGGTGCCACCGGCTTGGGCCCGCAATCGCTGCTCGCAGCTATATTTATTATTATTATTATTATTTATACGACTATTCGGGCACTTTTGGGGCCCTTAACATGCTCAAAAACTCTTGAAACTTTGCACACGGGTCAGAATCCGCGGCCATCAGGGCCGGGCTGAAGATGGTACCCGGGCGTGGCAGGGGGGCTAGACAGCGCCCCCTGGAACGGGGTCCGAAAACTTGGTCCATAAATCAAACACGCTTGCATGTAATAATATGAAACTCGGTGCACATATAGATCTCATCGTTCTTATGTACCTCAAACTATTACTTTTTACCCCAGCCCAACAGGAAGTCAGTTATTTAGGGTTGTTCATAAAACACTCGCAATGGAATGTGCAATACTCCTCCTAGAGAATTCAAACACACGGCACGAAACTCGGTCAGCGTGAAGTCAAGACATTGAGGATGAAAGTTTGCGAGGGGATTTTTGATATCTCGAACGGTTTGGCCGTGGCGAGGAAACGAAATAATGGCGAGAATCGTGAAACAGGAAGTGTGTCAGAACTTCAGCATACATTAACTGATCTTGATGAAACTTCAGCAGTTTGTTCGCTGTAAGAGGACGATCACATGGATGTGACTATTGTGAGTCAAAGTTATAGCGCCACCAACTGGCAGCAGGAACTGTGTCACTTTCAAAATGCTTTGAAATCACCCTCTTATTTTTACCCGATTTGCTTCAAACTTAATCTGTATAATGTAAACACATAGCAGATGAAGACCTGTGAATGGATTCTTGATATCTTTGATACTGTTGCTGTGGCAACGCATCGAACTTTAAAATTCTTTTTTTTGATGATTTTGTGACTCTTAGCGGCTTTTGGGGCCCTTAACGGGTTTGAAAACTCTTGAAACTTTGCACACAGGTCATATCCCACAGCCCTCAGAGCCGGGCTAAAGATGGTACCTGGGTGTGGCAGGGGGGCTAGACAGCGCCCCCTGGAACGGGGTCCGAAAGCTTGGTCCATAAATCAAACACGCTTGCATGTAATAATATGAAACTCGGTACACATGTTGATCTCATCGTTTCATCTCTACCTCACACTCTTACTTTTACCCCAGCCCAACAGGAAGTCGGCTATTGAGGTTTGTTTGTAATACGCTCGCAATGGAATGTGCAATACTCCTCCTAGAGAATTCAAACACACGGCAGGAAACTCGGTCAGCATGAAGTCAATGCATTGAGGATGAAAGTTTGCGAGGGGATTTTTGATATCTCGAACGGTTTGGCCATGGCGAGGAAACGAAATTATGGCGAGAAATGTGAAACAGGAAGTGTATTATAACTTCAGCATACATTAACTGATCTTGATGAAACTTCAGCAGTATGTTCGCTGTAAGAGGACGATCACATGGATGTGACTATTGTGAGTCAAAGTTATAGCGCCACCAACTGGTAGCAGGAAATGTGTCACTTTCAAAATGCTTTGAACTCACCCTTTTATTTTTACCCGATTTGCTTCAAACTTCATCTGTATAATGTAAACATACGGCAGATGTAGACCTGTGAATGGATTCTTGATATCTTTTAAACTGTTGCCGTGGCAACGCATCAAACTTTACCCTTCTTTTAGGATGCTTTTAGGATGCTTTTGAGACCCTTAGCATGCTTCAAAATGCATGAAACTCAACAGACACATTTATTAGCCAGTAGACATGTGCAAAGTTTCAGAAACGGGCATGGTGCAGGGACTAAATAGCGCCACCTTTTGACAAAAGTGGGGTTGTTAGTTTTATCTACAGTTACAAAAATCGGTATATAGATTTTACTCCTCAAGCCGGACAACTTTCTAATTCATAGTCATTAACTCGGACCAAGGGGAAGTCAGATATTTTGGATTGAATATGGTGAGCCTCTCTCTGAGCCTACGTCCCTGTATGGCAAGCCTTTTCAACATTTAAAAGCTAAGTTTGCCTATCCGGAACTAACATTGTAGATATCAACGTCTTTCTGACTAGTCGTAATTTCATTTTGGATAGTTTGTATTATCATTTAATAGATATCTGTAATGTAATTGTGAGTAGTCGAAATGACAGATAGAGTATGGCAAGCTGTTTTAACATTTAATCATGAAAGGGCCAAAGCCTGCGACACCGCCACCCCGGTGCCTTTAGGTAACTAAAGGAACCGGGGTTGCGGTGCCACCGGCTTGGGCCCGCCATCGCTGCTCGCAGCTATATTTTATTATTCTTCTTCTTCTTTTTATTTTTCTGCTACCTTTTGGGCATTTTTGGGGCCCTTAACATGCTCGAAAACTCTTGAAACTTTGCACACGGGTCAGAACCTGCGGCCATCAGAGCCGGGCTGAAGATGGTACCCGGGCGTGGCAGGGCGGCTCGTCAGCGCCCCCTGGAACGGGGTCCGAACACTTGGTCCATAACTCAAACACGCTTGTATGTAATAATTTGAAACTCGGTACACATGTTGATCTCATCGTTTCATCTATACCTCACACTCTTACTTTTTACCCCAGCTCAACAGGAAGTCGGCTATTGAGGTTTGTTTGTAAAACGCTCGCAATGGAATGTCAAATACTCCTCCTAGAGCTTTGATCCAAATTCGACTAAAACTCAGTCAGCGTGAAGTCAAGACATTGAGGATGAAAGTTTGCGAGGGGATTTTTGATATCTCGAACGGTTTGTCCGTGGCGAGGAAACGAAATCATGGCGAGAAACGTGAAACAGGAAGTGTATTATCACTTCAGCATACATTAACTGATCTTGATGAAACTTCAGCAGTGTGTTCGCTGTAAGAGGACGATCACATGGATGTGACTATTGTGAGTCAAAGTTATAGCGCCACCAACTGGCGGCAGGAAGTGTGTCACTTTCAAAATGCTTTGATATCACCCTTTTATTTTTACCCGATTTGCTTCAAACTTCATATGTATAATGTAAACATACGGCAGATGTAGACCTGTGAATGGATTCTTGATATCTTTGAAACTGTTGCCGTGGCGACGCATCAAACTTTACCCTTCTTTTAGGATGCTTTTAGGATGCTTTTGAGACCCTTAGCATGCTTCAAAATGCATGAAACTCGACAGACACATCACATTTATTAGCCAGTAGACATGTGCAAAGTTTCAGAAACGGGCGTGGTGAGGGCTCAGTAGCGCCACCTTTTGACAAAAGTGGGGTTGTTAGTTTTAACTAGAGTTACAAAAATTGGTATGTATATTGTACTCCTCGAGCCGGACAACTTTCTAATTTACACTTATTAGCTAGGACCCACAGAAACTCAGATATTTTTGTTTGAATATGGTCACTCTGAGCCTACATGTCTCTGTGTCTTTGGCTGGCTGGCTGGCTGGCTGGCTGTCTGTGTGTGTGTGTGTGTGTGTGTGTGTGTGCAGGGGGAGGGGGCTTAACCATTTCACTGCTGTGTGTATGACCTGCATAAAGAAAATACATTTCTCAAGCCTGGTATTTTTTAAATAAGTTTTTATTTTTATTTTTTATAAGTAAAGGCATTTAACTAGTTTAATTGTAGTGCATTGACAATAGTTTTATATAATTAGTTTATTAATCAGATTAACTTGGTCCATAAACTTGGTCTGAAAATTTGGTCCATAAATCAAACACACTTGCATGTAATAATATGAAACTTGGTACACATAGATCTCATCGTTTCATATATAGCCTACTTCACACTCTTACTTTTTACCCCAGCCCAACAGGAAGACGGCTATTTAGGGTTGTGTTTAAAACACATGCAATGGAATTTCAAGTATTGCTCCTAGAGCACTGAACCAAATTCGACAAAACTCAATCAGCGTGAAGTCAAGACATTAAGGATGAAAAGGTGCCAAGGGATTTTTGATATCTCGAACGGTTTGGCCGTGGCGAGGAAACGAAATTATGGCGAGAAACATGAAACAGGATGTGTGTTATAACTTCAGCATACATTAACTGATCTTGATGAAACTTCAGCAGTGTTTTCGCTGTAAGAGACCGATCACACGGATGTGACTATTGTGAGTCAAAGTTATAGCGCCACCAACTGGCAGCAGGAAGTGTATCACTTTCAAAATGCTTTGAAATCACTCTCTTATTTTTAACCGATTTGCTTCAAACTTCATCTGTATAATGTAAATACACGGCAGATGTAGACCTGTGAATGAATTTTTGATATCTTTGATACTGTTGCCGTGGCAACGAAACAAACTTTAACATTCTTTTTTGATGCTTTTGGGACTCTTAGCATGCTTGAAATTGCTTGAAACTCAACAGATACATCACATTTATTAGCCAGTAGACGTGCAACTATGGCAAAAGATTAAAGTAATGTCAAAAAAGTAAACACTAAAAGCCTCATATCTTCTAAAAATGTAATTATACATCATTTGTTTCTAAATTAAATTATACAAATATTATAACTTCCCCAATTTTTCCCTTTTTTCATTTAAGAATTATGTTTACGTTCAAAAACAGCCAGAATTGTTGTAAAATTCAGAAAAAAATAATAATCTGAGTCATACGTAGTGCTATACTGCCCTCTTGTGTTCAATATCAGGTAGGCCTATTGTGTATATTCCCACCGGTTAATCAACGTGTGACTCCGCTGGGACTTGGGAGCTTTTAAATCGCTTACTTAAAACCGAAAATCAAAATACGGATGTCCGCACAAGACATTAATGGTGTGGAGTAGAGCGAGCATTTTAAATAAATTCCTATTAAGTAGGATTGAACTAAACAGAAAGAATGTTCACTCTGTTCTGCTGGTTCCTCGCTGGTGGATCATATGATTACTTTGTCATAATCTATGACAAAAATGCTATTATAAACTATATTAATAATAGATAATACACATTGCTCTTATTTTTAAAAAATACATTCATGAAAAACAAGATAACAAAAATCATAAAAAGATATAGCCATGGCTGCTATAAATGTTTGAAATGCATAGGACAGATGTTTAATGACGCAGCAACATATAATTGAAAGGCAATTAATAATCTGTCATTGCGTCACTGCATTATGATATTACGGCTCTAATACGGTGCAGCACAAAGCACTTATGTGCATCCCGAGCGGAGAATGATGTGCTTGAAGCCACATGAAGTTACAGCGCATTGAGTCCGTATTGAAAAGTTCAAAGCACAAAGGAAATACATATTTATGAACAGTGTATTATACATTATCTATCTATGCAATAGTTTATTGAGCCTTTTCTTTTAAAGGTTTTAAAGGTTTTAAATTTCAGTTACTGTGTGCGTGAAGAACAATTATAGTGCTCTGACTCTAGTGTTGTGATCTAACCGACAGCGTCCGACACCCGGTAGAAAGTAACACGATTAAGTTACAGCAATAAAGTCCAGCAAGAAAAAGTTTCTTCATTCGAAAATATAGACCTTTAGACCTTTATCTTAAAGACCCAGTATTATAGGATTAACATTGAATCATCTTGAAGATCGTTTCATCATTGACTGTAACCGAATGCGACGTGCTGTTTGAATGCTGAATGGAGAATGACTGACAGGCGCAGAGAGGGAAAAGTTTACGTGTTCTTGAATTTAATGACTTAAATATTAATTTCTATATCACATAATAGCTTCAGAACACTTATAATACAGTACGCAAAAACTTTATGGTACTTTAGAAAGTTTTTGTGCCTTTGTGCCTTACATAGAATAGTATATGCACAATATAGAATTTGAATCAGCCTCGTCAAAGATGGCAGTGTCAGAGCCGATACCGATCCTGAGTATCTAATCGGCGCACTTCTTTTCAACAGTCAAATTGAAATTGAAATTGCTTGAAACTCAACAGATACATCACATTTATTAGCCAGTAGACGTGCAAAGTTTCAGAAACGGGCATGGTGCAAGGACTAAATAGCGCCACCTTTTGACAAAAGTGGGGTTGTTAGTTTTATCTACAGTTACAAAAATCGGTATATACATTGTACTCCTCAAGCCGGACAACTTTCTATTACATAGTCATTAGCTCGGACCAAGAGAAAGTCCGATATTTTGGTTTGAATATGGTGAGCCTCTCTCTGAGCCTACGTCTCTGTATGGCAAGCCCTTTTAACATTTAAAAGTTTGCCTATCCGGAATTAACATTGTAGATATCAACAACGTCTTTCTGTCTAGTCGTAATTACATTTTGGATAGTTTGTATTATCATTTAAGATATCTGTAACATAATTTTGACTAGTCGAAATGACAGAGTATGGCAAGCCGTTTTAACATTTAATCATGAAAGGGCCAAAGCCTTCGGCACCGCCACCCGGGTGCCTTTAGGTAACTAAAGGCACCGGGGTTGCGGTGCCACCGGCTTGGGCCCGCCATCGCTGCTCGCAGCTATATTTATTATTTTGTAACCTTTTGGGCATTTTTGGGGCCCTTAACGTGCTCGAAAACTCTTGAAACTTTGCACACGGGTCAGAACCCGCGGCCATCAGAGCCGGGCTGAAGCTGGTACCCGGG
Source organism: Pimephales promelas (assembly GCF_988280905.1). Lineage (NCBI taxonomy): Eukaryota > Metazoa > Chordata > Actinopteri > Cypriniformes > Leuciscidae > Pimephales > Pimephales promelas. The sequence continues at coordinate 10,686,867 of NC_142785.1, forward strand.
CGTGGCAGGGCGGCTCGTCAGCGCCCCCTGGAACGGGGTACGAACACTTGGTCCATAACTCAAACACGTTTGTATGTAATAATATGAAACTCTGTGCACATGTTGATCTCATAGTTTCATCTATACCTCGCGCTTTTACTTTTTACCCCAGCCCAACAGGAAGTCGGCTATTGAGGTTTGTTTGTAAAACGCTCGCAATGGAATGTTAAATACTCCTCCTAGAGCTTTGATCCAAATTCGACAAAACTCGGTCAGCATGAAGTCAAGACATTGAGGATGAAAGTTTGCGAGGGGATTTTTTATATCTCGAACGGTTTGGCCGTGGCGAGGAAACGAAATCATGGCGAGAAACGTGAACCAGGAAGTGTGTTATAACTTCAGCATACATTAACTGATCTTGATGAAACTTCAGCAGTGTGTTCGCTGTAAGAGGACGATCACATGGATGTGACTATTGTGAGTCAAAGTTATAGCGCCACCAACTGGCAGCAGGAAGTGTGTCACTTTCAAAATGCTTTGATATCACCCTTTTATTTTTACCCGATTTGCTTCAAACGTCATCTGTATAATGTAAACATACGGCAGATGTAGACCTGTGAATGGATTCTTGATATCTTTGAAACTGTTGCCGTGGCGACGCATCAAACGTTACCATTTTTTTAGGATGCTTTTGAGACCCTTAGCATGCTTGAAATTGCATGAAACTCGACAGACACATCACATTTATTAGCCAGTAGACACGTGCAAAGTTTCAGAAACGGGCGTGGTGAGGGCTCAGTAGCGCCACCTTTTGACAAAAGTGGGGTTGTTAGTTTTATTTACAGTTACAAAAATCGGTATGTATATTGTACTCCTCGAGCCGGACAACTTTCTAATTGACACTCATTAGCTAGGACCCACCGAAAGTCAGATATGTTTGTTTGAATGTGGTCTTGCTCAATCTGAGCATGCTGTCTTTGCCTGTCTGTGTATGTGTGTGTGTTTGTAGGGGGAGGGGTCTTAACCATTTCACTCCTGTGTGTATGGCCTGCATAAAAAATAAATGCCTTAAGCCTGGTATTTTTTTAAATAAGTTTTTTATTTTTATAAGTAAAGGCATATAACCAGTTTAATTGTAGTGCATTAATAGTTTTATATAATTAGTTTAATAATTAAATTAACTTGGTCCATAAACTTGATCTGAAAATTTGGTCCATAAATCAAACACACTTGCATGTAATAATATGACTTGAGTGTTAATCACATCATGTTTTCAGTTTGAATATAAAATATATAAATTATGTAAAAAAAAAAATAAAGTTGATCCAGCTGAAGCGCAGGCTGAGAATTCGCCTTATTCACTTGGCGGCCATTTTGAAAATGGAACGCCGCTGAGGGGTACACTCACCCGGAAGGATGCATGCGACGCAGCAGCACCAGCAATGAAAACTCGCAATGCGGACCACCAATCATTCCTGTCTGCCCGAATTAACGATGCAAAATGTGAAGCAAAGTGCCAGAGACTGAAACATCCCCCGGGCTGTGTTAATTAAGGGATACAGTACCTGTATCGGAGGTTTTATCCACGACATTGAACGTAGGAATGGACGCCTTGCCAGTTTCTGCGAGCTTGCAGCAGCCAGAGGTAATTAACGTTAGTAAGCTAAGCTGTAATATGGAGTTGTTGACTGTGTAAGTTACTATGTTAGATACAATTGTACTTTATTGTTTAGATAGATACACATCCAGTAGCTTACATAAACACGCATGTAAAACAATCAAATCACTCATGTAAAAGGAAAGAGGAGAAGTGATTTTAAGGTCTGACAGGGACTGATCCTGTTACACACTGACAATGATAAGCTGCTATGGTGACAATACAAGTTTACATATACGTATTCATAAAGAATAAAAATAATGATGGTAATGGATTTGTATAGATTCTAATAGTACACAGTCAACTTCCTACAAGCTTGCAGAAACTGAGGTAAATTGGCGTCCATTCTTACGTTCAATGTCGTGGATAAAACCTCCGATACAGGTACTGTATCCCTTAATTAACACAGCCCGGGGGATGTTTCAGTCACTGGCACTTTGCTTCACATTTTGCATCGTTAATTCGGGCAGACAGGAATGATTGGTGGTCCGCATTGCGAGTTTTCATTGCTGGTGCTGCTGCGTCGCATGCATCCTTCCGGGTGAGTGTACCCCTCAGCGGCGTTCCATTTTCAAAATGGCCGCCAAGTGAATAAGGCGAATAGCGCTGTCATGACTGGATCAGAGATCATCAGTCATGCCTTCTCATACCTTACGCGCACACCACGCCCACTTACATCAGATCACATCAACATGTCAGCCGGAGGGATAACGAGGGTCGTCGTCGCTTTTGGATTCAAGAATTTCTTACAACAAGATGGCAAAAGAACAGCGCTTTGCAAGACATGCAACGTTAAGATCGCGGACAGTCAGATGACAACCTCCAATTTCGTCCGTCATTTGAAGAGCCATTCTGCCCGTAAGTGCTTGTCAATTTGTTAATGTTATCTGGTTAGCTCGTTCGTAGTTAGCTAGCTAATGTAAGTTAAAGGAGAACTCCGGCGCAAAATTACACATTTGTTACCTAGTCAACCGTTATCTGAGATTTGTTTTCATGACTGCCGAATGTAAATAGTTTTATCTATAAAAAACAGTTTAGGCTAAGTGACGTCCGACATTCTGCATATTGTGTTATTTTGTTAAGCCCCACTAAAGGCATAAAAAACTGTAAAGCACAATCAAGTTTTCACACTATATTCCAAGACTTCTAAAGTCATTCAATAGCTTAATGTGTGGTAAAATAATATTTTAGTCTCCAAGTTAAAGTTAACGGAAAGTCATCTCGCCTCAGTCATTCTCCATGCATCAGCATTAGCGCGTCGCGTTCGGTTGCGACAGTAACACGACGACACTCTCTTCAAGATCAATGTTCCCAATATTATACTTTATTTGTAGATAAGGCATAAAGGTCTATGATTTGCATAAAATGACTATCTTGCTGGAGTGGAGTTTATTGCCCTTTAGAATACACTAAGCATTAGTGCTGCACGATTAATTATATCGCAGTCGTAATAGCGATCTCAAACCTATGCAATTATATAACGCAAAATGCCGCGATTTTATATGAAATAAACAAAGTAGGGCTATTAGCGCAGCATCTCTTCTTTTTTGTCATCCTTTGACTAGTGTTACAAGATCCCCCTCTTATTGGTTCAAATGCCTTTTCGCATTTTGCACGACAAGAAGTGAAAAGCTGCCTGTGAGTGCCCTAGATTAGAATAGATGAGACTCGCATAATGCGCATGCACTGACCGTGTGCCAGCCCAGAATAAACAGTTCTCTTTCGAGCTTGAACGAACAATAGCACACACAATTATGCCAAAATGTGGTTTTGTCTAGTATCTTCATAACATAAGAAAACTCTATGGATGAAAAGAGTTGTGCTATGAGGCGCGTGTGAGATCCGCGTCTCGGCAACGGGTGCTCTTCAAGGGCCAGCAGCGAATAAAGCGTTCTTTCAGTAAAGTTAAAAGAACAAAGGGAAATTAGAAAATTACTCACTGATCTTGAGTAAAGAACTTTTGTAGCTTTAATAAGGATTATTATATATATAATTTATGATTCAGGCAGCGCAGACTGTTTGATAACTTTATTCAATTTCTGTACCTGTTAAGACAGGAAGGGCACAGGTAAATATGTTTTTTATTATGGGTTTATGTGGGGATTGTTTGAAGTTCACTTAATTTAAAAGCTGTTATATATTTTTTTTAAGCCTAATAATTTTTTTAAAAGTTGATGGCTTTCAATTGATGGAATCACTGTAATGTTGGTTTGGTTGATGGTTTATTGATCATTATAGGTGTTATCAATCATTTATTGTTGTTGTTGTTTTTAGTTTGAGTTGAGAAATAAACATTAATCTGTGTGTGCATTTTACTTTAGAACCAAGCAAGTTGGACTCATGAAACCATTTTATTATATCGGAGTCGCAAATCGCAATTGCAATATTGGCTCAATAATGGCAATATGACATTTTCCCAAATCGTGCAGCCCTACTAAGCATATATTATAGATACCATCCCTTCGCTATGTTCTTTTCAATGTGAAGCGTTGCGTGCTGTGACTTGGTGTTGCTTCAAGTGCATCATTCTGCACACGGGATGCGCATGATTGCTTATAATACTTTGGGGAGACAAGGGGGCGTGGCCTAAGGGAATATCACTCGTGATGTTAAGTGATGTTACCCCGCCATCGCTGATACAACCTTTAGCAGTCATGTTTTTGCTTCTTGAGAGAGAGAGAAAGTGTGTGTGTGTGTGTGTGTGTGTGTGAGCAGTGGCGGTTCTAGGCGGGGGCCTGGGGGGGCCAGTGCCCCTGCGACAACAAGCTTGGACCCCCTTGTGGCCCCCCTAAATGTGGAGTCAGTGTGAAATATTTTTTTTATAGTGTGTCACGCATTGAGCATGACAGTCACTCGTTTCAGTCTTTTGTCTCACACTCCCGTCACACATTGTATTTCTCATGCGGAAAAACTATTAATAATATATTTAATATACGCAATTTCTCTGGCCGCGCCGCTCTCACGTGAGAATCAAGCGCGTCTCGCCTGGAGTTCAGCAGTCGACCCTGCTACGCATCAGCCAATCAAAAAAAGAGAAGTGCTACTTAATAGCCAATCAGAAAAGGGCACTATTGAACCTGGGTAAAATTTAACGCAACAACCAATGAAAAAAAGCATATCCTGGAATTGTTCATATGATTCTGTTACAACATCTTCCGAAAGTTTCTTCACCCGTCCCACAGATGAAACTAATCACTGGAGCTCCGAACATCACTTGGAGCACGGAGTAAGTCATGATCTCCTGTTTTAATGTTACAACAAATTCACAACTTGTTTGACAAAAACTATGACAACTTGACTGATGTAAGATGAATCTTTCCCGTAGCGTAAGCTAGCTTACGCAATGCTCGTTCCCTCATCTAGAGAGAACCGAGGTTACGTTAGGTAATCGATTCGTTTCCCATTTAATTAGTATCAGTCTGTAACTTAGACAACAGTTTTACAGCCTGTTCACTGACAACACCTGCTCAGAACAAATAGTCTAGGCCTAGTCATCTTATTACACGAATCACGATGACTGACATATTGTCACATTATAAACATCTCTCTCTCCAAATAGGCTTAATAATTTTATTAGCACTAGATAAATTAAAGTGTAATGCATAGTCGATTTTAAAACATCTCTCTCTCCAAATAGGCTTAATAATTTTATTAGCACTAGATAAATTAAAGTGTATTGCATAGTCGATTTTATAGGTCACTTTTAAAATCATGTCATATTTTATAATTATATCCTGGCCAAGGATGCATTAATTATTGCTTCTGTCTTTCAAAGATGTCAGGAAAAAAACAATTATAAAAAAGCTCATTCACCCTGAGAGGAAAGCCCCCTAAAAAGGCCAGTTTAGAGGATAATTTGCTGATCTTTTTGCAAAAAAAAAAAAAAAAAAAAAAACCCACAAAAATCGTAGATTAATTTGTAAAAATTATATATATATATATATATATATATATACATACATAGGCCTACTGTATATTCAATGTAAAAAAATAAAATGGAAATTCAAATACAGACTGATATATGTAATGCAAATGTAAAAATATAATGGAAATGCAAATTGTTGGATAATTATAAACATGGTATTTTGCTTATTTATGCATTCAGTGCAGTGCAGAAAATGATAAGGTCTAAATGTAACTGGCCCCTCTAACAGTACAACTGGCCCCAGCTTGGCCCCCCCAGTTGAAATGGTCTAGAACCGCCACTGTGTGTGAGAGAGAGAGAGAGAGAGAGAGAGAGAGAGAGAGAGAGAGAGAGAGAGAGAGAGAGAGAGAGAGAGAGAGAGAGAGAGAGAGGAGAAATGTAACAAAGTTTAATATTGTTTGTAAACTGTGTTTGAGAGAGAGGAAGGTGTTCAGAGAGTCTGTAGGATGTTAAGCTGTTATTTGTTTTATGGACTCAATGTTGAAAATTTAAAACATTTCAAACACACTGTTGGCAGAAGTGAAAAATAAATAATTTTATGAAGTTACAATTTTGTTTGATTCCATGGTGTATTTTACTGAACATGAGTATTTACAATGCAAATTATTGTAATTTACTGGCAAATACTTATCTTGTCTTTTCATTTTATTAAGATCAGATTCTGCATGTAAAATTAAAATAATAAGGTGACTTGACTTGCACTTGACTTAACCTACTACAAGACTTGACTTGACTTGACATAGCCTGTGACTTGACTTGACTTGGCCCCCCCCCAAAAAAAAAATACTTGGGACTTACTTGAGACTTGACGGTTAAGACTTGAGACTTACTTGAGACTTGCGTGACCTGCGCCCATCTCTGCTCTAAGTTTTAAGACAGTTCAAATGGAAGTTGGGAATTATGTGTTGTTTGAATAAATCTCCTAGGAGAAATACATCAAATTACAACGCATGTGTTTACCAATCACCACCATACTCGGTGTGCATGAAGTCAAGACATTGAGGATGCTCAATTCCGGACGGATTTTTGATATCTCGAACGGTTTGGCCGTGGCGAGGAAAATAATTTTATGACTAAAAAAGGACACATAAAATGTGTTAACTTTGCTCGTTTTACCTACTGTTACAAAACATGCCACGTATATTGTTCTTGTCAAGCCGATCAACTTTCTAATTAACAGTAAGAAGCTCAGACCAAAAGAAAGTCAGATATTGCAGTTTGGATGTGTATCTTGTCTCTATCAGTGTCTGTGTGGGGAAGAGGGAGGGAGGGGGGGGTTGCTGGTGTCTGCGTTTATGTGTGTGTGTGTGTGTGTGGCTGACTGTAGATTTTTTCTGCAAGTCCTTATCTTTTTGCATAACAATTTTGTATTTTTTTAAATGACAAAATATGCATATAACCCTAATTTTTTTAAATGTATAGTTTGCTTTAAATAAAAGTAAGATAAATTGGTAAACTACAAATTGGTAATTGAAGCTGAATGAATTTAAAATTAATGTGCTATATTTCAATAAATTTGCTTTCCTTAATATTGTAAAACACTAACCTCATTTATATGTGTGTGTGTGTGTGTTTGTATGTATATATATTTTGCAAAGCCCTCACTGATGCAAGCTCTTCTGCACACTTCTCTTCGACAGTCAATGCGGAGGTTAAGTTTTTGCACGTCGTGCAGAATAACCCTCTTTATATATATATATATATATATATATATATATATATATATATATACTTAAAAGAGCGGGGGTTAAGTTTTTGCACGTCGTGCAGAATAACACTAAAGGCACCATATATATACTTAAAAGTGGGGTTGTTAGTTTTATCTACAGTTACAAAAATCGGTATATACATTGTACTCCTCAAGCCGTACAACTTTCTAATACATAGTCATTAGCTCGGACCAAGAGGAAGTCAGATATTTTGGTCTGAATATGGTGAGCCTCTCTCTGA